>NC_133410.1:13345000-13645000 GCF_049350105.2 Macaca mulatta
AGCTCAAATGAATAACCTAGATGTGTATATGTGTATATACGTGTGTGTGTGTCTCTCTCTGTGTGTGTGTGTGTGTAGTGTGTAGCTGGAATTAAGAACTCATTGGATGATTTAGCAACAGGCAGGACACAGATGTTTGAAGATATTAGGATTGATAACTTCAAAGACAAACCAATAGAGAAAGTACCCAAACAGAAGCACGAACAGAACAAAAGAATGGTAAAACCAAATGTTGCAAGAGAATCATGAAATATTGTCAAGATGTTTTCCAAGTGTGTAATGAAAGTACTAGATAGCAAGGACAAAATAAATTAGAAATCATATTTAAAAAGATGATGGTCTAGGATTTCTGCAAGACTGATTAAGATATCAACCCACAAACTCAAGTAGCTATGCAAACCCCAAGCAGGATTAAAAAAAAAAGTCCTGGGTACATTATAGTGAAACTTTTGAAAACAGAAGACAGAGAGAAAAATTTAAAGAAAACAGAGGGAAAAAAGGCCACACTGCCATCAAACTAGCAAATATAAGACTTGAAAATGAATTTTCTAGGGAAGCTACAGAAACCAGACAATAATTGAATGACACATTTAACATAATGGAAAAAAAGCCAAACTGAAATTCTATAATCAGAAAAAGTATCTTAGAAATGTGAAAGTATAAGAATGATTTTTTTAGAGAAACAAATGCTGAAAGATTTTGTCAGCAAAAGACCCATACAAGATTTGAACAGAGACTTTACAAGAAAAGATATCTAAGTGATGAATGAACATATAAAATGGTATTGAACATAGTTATTTTTATTATTAAGGAAATGCAAATTAAATCCTAATAAAAGACTATTGTACATCAACCAGAAAAGGTACAATTAAAGCACTGATGATATTAAGTGTTGGGTAGGTTGCGGAGCAGCTGGGAGTCACATTTACATTGCAAGTGGGAATGCCAATTGGTACAATTGATGGCAGCGGTGGGCTGCCTGGAGCAGCCACTGCCATCACACCAGCTGCTACAGGGAGGCTACATGGAGGAGGCAGGCAGCCTCTCAGCAGTCTACCTCCAGTGGGGCCAGGCCAGGTCACCGCTGGTGGGGGAGCAGTGGACAGGGAGCAGTGCAGTTGGGCAGAGAGGGGCCCCAAGGGAGAGCTGGGTCTGGGGTAGTGCCAACTTGCACATGGAGAATGGGGGCCGGGCCTGGGGTATGAAGCTGGGACTGCACTTTGGGGGCCGGGGCAGGAAGTGGGAGCAGTGCCCACTTAGGGGACTGGACCAGCAGTGCAGACACTGACCAACACTGAAGGTGTGGAGTTCCTTTTCCTCCAGAGGAGGCTCTGCAAGGGCCGGCTGGATCATGCTTCTCCAGCAATCCTGGGTTCTGCCCCATGTCACAGTGACTGGCAGCCCTGACACTCCCAATGCCTGGGCCCAGGGCCTAGGCTCAGGGCCCACAATATGCTCCACCTTAAGCCACCCTGAGCATGTGTGTGTAGGTGGTGGTGTGAGGGAGTGGGGGTGTCATCGGGGGAGCTCATAGTGATGTTGCCCCTGCCCCGAATGCTGCCTGGGCCCAGGCAGGACCTAGAGCCCCTGCCCCAGGCTGCGAAGGGGCTTGGCTGAGGCTGCATGCTCCACAGAGCTGGTGGGAGTCAGGAGCAGGCAGCAGCCCTGCCCTCCAAGGGCCATCAGCCCTGCCCTCCAAGTCGGGGCTGTGAACCTGAGCCTCTGTGTGCTCTTGCCCTTGCAGGCTTGAAGGTGCCTTCTCCCACTGCGTGGCCTCTCCCCACTCCTGGAACTCACTGTGATCTTGGAGCAGGGTTGGAGCCTAGCCTGGATGCTGTCACACCCCAGCTGGATTGCACACACTTGGGGCAGCATTGATACAACCAGCCCCCTGCTGCCTTGGCTTCCTCCAGACTTTGATGGCAGGGGGAAGCCAAGGAAGGGGCTCACGGCAGCTTGGCTCTGACATTCAGGTGTCCCTTGGCTCAAGCAGCGTGGGCACCATGGAGGGCTGCAGGAGACAGTCAGAGTATTGGGTGGAAGGGGGTGGGTCTCCAGTGAGGCCTCACCTTTATGCCAGGGAGGGCCTGAAGCCTGGGAGCTAGGCTACTAGTTCCAGGGACCAGAGTGGGGTCTTGTGGTACCCTTTCTGGACCCACCTATGGCCACCCATGGACCAACTGACTTGTACTTACTCCCCTCTGAGGCTCATTAAAAACCACATGCTCAGCCAGAGCAGAGCAGAGGACAGAGATGATGGACAACCAGATGCAGAGAGGAGCTACTCTCTTTGCTGAGAGCTATAGAGATGATGAGACAACCTGCTTGCAAATAGGAGCCAGCCGCTCTAGGGCCTTCTCTCTGCTGAGAACTGCAGAAGACAGAATGGACAGCAGCAGAGAGAAGCTACCCTTTCTGCTGATAGCTGAACACTCATCGGGACACCCTGGCTGTGGAAAGGACCTGCTCCCTGCTGGTCCCCTCTGAGCTGTTCTATCACTCAATAAAGCTCTTCTTCCTCTTGCTCACCCTCCACTTGTCTGTATACCTTATTCTTCCTAGTCACAGGACAAGAACTAGGGACCCACCAAGTGGCAAGGCTAAAAGAGCTATAACACAAACAGATCTGAAGTGTGCCCCTTGCTTGCCACATTGCAGGCAAAGAGAAGGAAAGAAGAGCTGTGGCCCTTTGGGGATCCCAGAACTGAGAGCTTATGGAAGCCAGGGCTGTGACTCCATCCTTGGTGCCCTTTGCTTCCTGGTGTCTCCAAGCTTCCAGGCACCACCGTGTTCCCTGGTGCCAGCTGTGGAAGCTGCTCGTGGTGCGTGCACTTGGTCCACAGAGAGCCGGCACGTGTGCCAGCACCTGGCACTGCTCACCCTGCTGCAGCAGCTGCACAGAGGTTTCTGGCCAGAACAGTGACACCCCAAAGATCCTGTAACACAATCACTTTTGAAACTATTTAGCAATATCTTTGCAGTAATATGAGTTGTAAACATTTTCCCAGCTTGTCATGGTCCTTTTAAAAAAACACACCAGATAGAATGGCGATCATTAAAAAGTCAGGAAACAACAGGTGCTGGAGAGGATGTGGAGAAATAGGAACGCTTTTACACTGTTGGTGGGATTGTAAACTAGTTCAACCATTATGGAAAACAGTATGGCGATTCCTCAAGGATCTAGAACTTGATGTACCATATGACCCAGCCATCCCATTACTGGGTATATACCCAAAGGATTATAAATTATGCTGCTATAAAGACACATGCACACGTATGTTTATTGCAGCACTATTCACAATAGCAAAGACTTGGAATCAACCCAAATGTCCATCAGTGACAGACTGGATTAAGAAAATGTGGCACATATACACCATGGAATACTATGCAGCCATCAAAAAGGATGAGTTTGTGTCCTTTGTAGGGACTT
This sequence comes from Macaca mulatta, assembly GCF_049350105.2. NCBI lineage: Eukaryota > Metazoa > Chordata > Mammalia > Primates > Cercopithecidae > Macaca > Macaca mulatta. The sequence continues at coordinate 13,348,431 of NC_133410.1, forward strand.
GGATGCAGCTGGAAACCATCATTCTTAGCGAACTATCACAAGAACAGAAAACCAAACACCGCATGTTCTCACTCATAGGTGGGAACTGAACAATGAGATCACTTGGACTCAGGAAGGGGAACATCACACACCGGGGCCTATCATGGGGAGGGGGGAGGGGGGAGGGATTGCATTGGGAGTTATACCTGATGTAAATGACGAGTTGATGGGTGCAGCACACCAACATGGCACAAGTATACATATGTAACAAACCTGCACATTATGCACATGTACCCTACAACTTAAAGTATAATAATAATAAATAAATTTAAAAAAATAAATAAATAAAAATAAAAAAACAGCTTTCTTGTTATAAGACAGTGTGTGGCTTTTGTGCCTTTACAGTTTAATACTTTTTTGTAGCCTCCTAGATTTCAAACAATAGTTCCAGAGACATTTCCAATTCATAAGTTACTGAAGAATGCTTTCATTTTTAATTAACATTTTTTATTTATTTTGAATTATTTTCTGATGTAAGGTGTCATGTAAGGTCTTACTTTTTTTTTCAGTTGGCTAATCTATTACCCCCAATTTGTTGATTGACTATTGTTTCCTTACTGATTTGAGATTCCAAGTTTATTACATTTCATATTTCTATATGCCAACTTCTGTATGCCTTTGGTTCATTATTGGACTTTTAAATCTGTTCCATCTATCTATTCATATCTTAGTAACACCCAATATTAAATATTGAGGTTTCATTAGATACTATGATATCTGGTGAAGCTATTTCCTCTTCATTACTTTTAATTTTCAGTTATTTTGCCATTCTTATTTATTCATCCATATAAACTTTATAACAGTAAAATATAAATTATATGTAAAATAGAAAATACAGACATTATTTAAGCATAATAGTTGATCTTTTCATTGAGTTCATGTTAAAATTATACATGAATTTAAGGGAAATTGATAACTATACTGAGTTTTTCAAGCTAAAATTATAGTGACTTTTCCATTTTTATTAGTTTTTGGTTATTATAAAACTACTATAAACATTCTTATGCATGCATTTTGGTGAACATATGTCTTTCTTTCTCCTGGATATAAACCAAGAATGATATTACTAGGTTATACTGTTGGTGTATTTTTAACTTTCTTAGAAATGGCAAAACAGTATTTACAAAATGAATGTACCATTTTATATCCCTACCAAGAATGTGTAAGAGTAAACTTAGCTCTACATTGAGGGGGTGATATCTGAGCTCAAACTTAAATAATATAGCCAGTCATTGAAAGCTCTGAAGATAAAAGAGCTCCAAGTAGAGCAACACTAAGCTCAAAGAACCTGTGGCATTTCTATGGGGATACTTCCCTGCAACGTTAAATTTAATGTATTCTAAGGTTTCACATCATGTGGCCCATTGGTGGACTGTAAATTCAGTTCAAGTTTTACCAAGAGATAATTTTTGACGGAATATAAGGGACAGCTTTTTTTTTTTTTTTCTAATTTAAGAAATGGTTGAAAAGAACTACTAGTTAGCCAATAAAAAATTAAAAATGTCTTAGTTTTCCATGTTGTAAATGCAGCTTAACCAGTAACCATATTGATAGACATTTAAATTACTTCTACTATGTTGTTTTAATACATAATGCTGTGAAATTAACTTGTAATATGATCTCAAAAGTACATGAATGTATACATTGGATAAATTCCAGAAGTGTAATCTCTGAGTTAAAAAAAAGAAAACACTTGCAATTTGATAGATATTTTAAAAAGTGAACTTATCAATGTGCTCTCCAAATTATATTATCAAGAGCTGCTGAATAAGCTAGAATATGGTGAAACTTAGCATGCTGATAGAAGAGGCCACACATTTTTTACCATTATTCAAAACTCAACTTCTTAGCATTTTCTAATATCTCAAAAGTATATTTGGAAATCTCACAGGAGTCTTTATTTAAATCATCAGAAACTCCTTATCTTATTTTGGCTCTGGCAGCTTCTTAAAACAGAGACAATTATGACAATATTAATGTAAAAATACAAATGATAATGTATTATATATTTCAATGCACCAAGAAGAGAGGATTTTGCATGTTATCACTACAAATAAATAATAAGTGTTTGAGGTTATGAATATGCTAATTAACCTGATTTGATCATTACACAATATATGCATGTATGAAAACTTCACATTGTAGCCTTTAAATATATGCAATTATTATGTATCAATTAAAAACAAAATAAAACTTTAAAAAGTACCAAAACATCTAGTCCTTTGCCAAAAATTGAGACTCCAAAGGCTGAATTCTGAGGAGTATATTAGCATTAGTTTATTCAATATTTACTTTAACTATAAAATTTTCTCTTTGGCTTATGAGTTCTGTAAAAAAGAGACTATTCTTGGAATTTTTATCATATAGACCATCTACATTCTATAACTGGAATTCTCAAAACACTTTTACAAAAATCTACTAATATCTGGTTATATAATATTAATAATAGGCAACATTATTGAGCATCAATTATTTGTCAGATATGTGCTAGATAATAAAAGTTTTACATGTATTTTATGCATATATAGTACATTTTTTTACATATCATTCTAGCCACATTTCATATGAGGCAGTTGCTATTTTTATGTTTTAAATATTAAAAAAATGAGGCTCACTCAGAAAAAAGTAATCTAGAAATGTTGTATAATTTAAGTAACTAAAGCAAAATTCAAGTTCACATATTCTCCAAAAATGTGATAAGTAGAATACAACATTGCTGATTCTAAAACCAAAGTGATAGGATTTGGGGAGGTGTGGGAACTTCCAAAATGTTATACAAATAATTCACTATAAAATTTTTGTGAGATATATAACCATCAAAAGATATAACTAAATTCTTCTTTGCATACCACATCAAAGCAAGAATGCCAAGATCAGTGTAAATGTATAGCAAGTGGGCTTGAATTGGCTCTTTAGTTAAACTTGGACCCATCTTCTCTGGCAAACATGGCACCAGTTCAAATCCTGTGAAGGTAGATGGTTCTGCGAAAAAATACACAATTTTTCCCCCTTCTACGATGATGGTAGAGGCACATTTTCCAGATGGAGTAGATGTAATATGGCAGAGCATCTATGAACTTGAATCTCTGAGTGACTGGTTCAGCATCCTTTGCCTGTATCCATTAAACAGGTAACAGGAAGGAGAAATAAAGCTTAACTGTGCTAAGCCCTTGGGATTTTGACTTAGTTTATTACATTAGAATAATGTAGCCTATCCTTATCCATGTTTTGTGATGTAAGGTTTTTGTGAAAATTAAATGAGTTTGTGCAATGCCTGCCACATAGTCCATACTCAATAACATTAGATATTATTATCAGAAATAACACTTTATTAAATTAGTTCGCATGCTTTATAAAAACATTTTGGGGAAAGTACTGAACATTATGTCTAGGACCAATAAGAGAGTTATAAAATTTACTAGATCTCCTTTTAACATAGTGCCCTTATAAAATGCAGAAAATAATCAAATAAATAATTATTTCACATCACCAAAAATTACAACACCCCCCTCCCCCTAAAAAAAACTCTAGCTTTGGAAATTCAGGTAAAATTGATCAATGTACTAAGGACTTTCTTTAGCTAAAAAATTCATCTTATGCAAAAATGCCCTTAGTCATTCATTCATTTACTTATTGTTCATGATTCAGTAAATTGACACACATGTGTAGCTATTACTGGCTATTTTCACTTTGGTTTAATGATGTTGGATATCTCAAGTGGATGAAAGATATGGTGAGGCACTTGCACAAGTCAAAGTGAATGAAAATGGGCAGAAAGTGAGGGTTGGATGTTCTCATGACAGCATCTGAGACAGTAATGGAGGCATGGCTGAAAGTATGTGTAATTATGACCTATAAGACCAGCACTAAGCCATATTCAAGAGACTCCAAGGAAGAAGGTGCCCATCTCGGAGATGCTTTTGGTTCTGGGGAACCATAATGACTGTAGCCAAAAGTCAGGAGAAGCTGAGTCAGAGAAAGAACTTGGATAGGAGAAGTATTCACAGTAATGAGTAGGAGGAGCATGTGTGAAAATGATGAAAATGAGCACTGTTGGTGTCAGTACTCCTCACAATGCTGGTACAGAGATGAGTGTGTAAGATTCATCAACAGTGCTTGTATTAGACAGTTCTCATGCTGCTAATAAAGAGATACCTGAGACTGGGTAATTTATGAAGGAAAGAGGTTTAATTTACTCATAGTTCCACATGGCTAGGGAGGGCTCACAATTATGGTGGAAGGCAAATAAGGAGCAAAGTCACATCTTACATGACAGCAGGCAAGACAGCATGTACAGAGAAACTCCCCTTTATAAAACCATCAGATCTTGTGAGACTTATTCAGTATCATGAGAAGAGTATGGGGAAAACTGCCCCCGTGATTCAATTATTTCCACCCGTCCTCACCCTTGACACATGGGGATTATTATAACTCATGGTGAGATTTGGGTGGAGATGCAGCCAAACCATATTGGTGCTTCTAACAGAAGCTGACGTGTGTCAGGAAATGCACGAATGAGAAATAGCTTATGGAAATCAGCAGCTCATCCCACAGGGATGCTGGAGAGATAAAATGCAATGTGTTACTTACATCAGAAAATTCTTTACAACATACTTTTATTACATGTACTTACTCATTTACTTGTTTAAATTATTTTCAAAAGTAACTTCAGCTTTTATTTTAGATTCAGGGGGTACGTGTGCAGGTTTGTTATGTGGGTATATTGCATGATGCTAAGGTGTAGGCACCATGTTTGCCCTAGGTTTGCTTCTGAGATTCTGACAGTTTGAAGTCTTAGATTTAAATCTAATTCATCTTGAGTTAATTTTTGTATATGGTGAAGGGTAGGGGTCCAGTTTTATTCTTCTGTATATGGCTAGCCAGCTATCTCAGCACCATTTATTCAATATGGAGTCTTTTCTCCATTGCTTATTTTTGTTAACTTTGTTGAAGATCAGATAGCTGTAGGTGTGTGGCTTTATTTCTGGGCTTTTATTCTGTTCCATTGTCCCACATATGTGTTTTTGTACCTGTGTTGTGCTGTTTTGGTTCCAGTAGTCTTATAGAATAGTTTGTTGGGTAATGTGATGCCTTTAGCTTTGATCTTTTTGCTTAGGATTGCTTTGGCTATTCAGGGTCATTTTTTGGTTCTACATGAAATTGAGAATTTTTTTTAATCAGTGAAAAATGACTTCAATAGTTTTATAGGAATAACATTGAATCTATCAATTGCTTTGGGCAGTTTGGTCATTTTAATCATATTTATTATTCCAATTTATGAACATGGACCTTTTCCCATTTGTTTGTGTTATACATGATTTGTTAGAGTAGTATTTTGTCGTTCTCCTTCTAGATATTTTTTACCTCCTTGGTTGGATATATTTATAAGTATTTTATTTTTTGTGGCTATTAAGAGATTGAGTTCTTGATGTGGTTCTCAACTTGAACATTATTGGTGTATAGAAATGCTTCCGATTTTTGTACATTTGTTTGCATCCTGAAACTTTACTGAAGTTCTTTATCAGTTCAAGGGACCATTTTGTAGAGTCTTTAGGGTTTTTTAGGCATATCATCCCTGAAGAGAGAGTTTGAATTCTTCTTTTCTTATTTGGATGCTTGTTATTTTTTTTCTCTTGCCTGATTGCTCTGGCTAGAATTTCCATTACTATTTTGTATAGGAGTGGTGAGAGTAGGTATCCTTATCTTGTTCCAGTTCTTCAAGGGAATGGTTCAAGCTTTTTCTCGTTCAGTATAATATAGGCTGTGGGTTTGGGTTTGTCATAAATGACTCTCATTTATTTTGAACTAGGTTCCTTGATGTTGGGGTCTGCGTGTTTCCTAAACAAAGGAATGAACACACAAGACAACACAGGACAAGACAAACGTAGTAAAATTCCACAAGCCTGTATAAAATAAAGCAGAGCGCGCTGCTCGGGGCGGCCGCCATGTTTGTCTTGTCCTGTGTTGTCTTGTGTGTTCATTCCTTTGTTTAGGAAACACGCGGACCCCAACATCTGGTGCAGTGAGCAGGGTCCGTGGCTCCAAGAGAGCAAGGAACCGGAGGGGGAGCACCCCGGGCATGTAAGTAAATAAAGGAGGGGGACCCACGGGAGGTGGTAGGATCGCTTGAGCCCAGGAGTTCTGGGCTGTAGTGCGCTATGCCAATGGAGTGTCCGCACTAAGTTGGGCATCAATATGGTGACCTCCCCGGAGCGGGAGACCACCAGGTTGCCTAAGGAGGGGGGAACCGGCCCAGGTCGGAAACAGAGCAGGTCAAAACTCCCGTGCTGATCAGTAGTGGGATCGCGCCTGTGAATAGCCACTGCACTCCAGCCTGGGCAACATAGCGAGACCCTGCTCGCTGTGCCAGATGTTGGGGTCCGTGTGTTTCCTAAACAAAGGAATGAACACACAAGACAACACAGGACAAGACAAACATGGCGGCCGCCCTGAGCAGCACGCTCTGCTTTATTTTATACAGGCTTGTGGAATTTTACTACCTCACAAGACACGAGTTGTTTTTATGACACAAGTTGTTTTTATGTCATGAGTTGTTTTTCTGACCTTTCCCTAACTTTCTGATTTTTCAAGATGCTTAAACATTAACCAGTTTCCAGAGTCTGCTGTTTGCGGCTCTTTTGTTCTTCCTGTTTGCAGAGAAGAAACGTCCTGCTTTGTTTGCAAGAGCAGGACTTATCGGGAACGTCTCGTTTGCGAGCATGTAGTCCTCTACACCTTGATGCCTACTTTATTGAAGGTTTTTATCATGAAGGGATCTTGGATTTTATTGAAGAATTTTTTCCATCTATTGAGATGATCACATGATTTTTGTTTTTAATTCAGTTTATGTGTTGAATCACATTTATTGATTTGTGCATGTTGAACCCCTCATACATCCTAGAAATAAAGCCTATTTGGTCATGGTGAGTTACCTCTTGGATGTACTGCTGGATTTGGTTTGCTGGTATTTCATTAATAATTTTTGTGTCTATGTTCATCAGGATGCAGGGACACAACATACCAAAATCGCTGGGATGCAGCAAAACGAGTGTTAAGAGGAAAATTTAAAGTGTGAAATAGCTACCACAAAAAGTTAAAATGATCACAAATCAATAATCTAACATCATGCCTAGCAGAACTGGAAAAGTAAAAGCAAACTACCCCCAAAGTTAGCAGAAGAAAGTAAATAACTAAAATCAGAGCAGAACTGAACAAAATTGAGATCCAAAAATCTATACAAAGAATCAACAAAACCAGAAGTGTTTCTTTGAAAGGATTATCAACGTTGGTAGACCACTAGTAAGACTAACAAAGAAAAAAAAGAGAGAAGATCCAAATAAGCATAACCAGAAATAAGAAAGATGACATTACAAGTGATCCCACAGAAATGCCTAAGATTCTCTGAGACTGTTAGGAACATTTCCATGCACACAAACTACAAAATATGGGGAAAAAGGATAAATTACTGGAAACACACTACCTCCCAAGATTGAATCAGGAAGAAATTGAAGCCCCAAACCGACCAATATCTAGTACTGAAATTGAATCAGTAATAAAAATCTTACCAGTCAAAAGAAGCCCAGGACTGGATGGATCACAGCTGAATTCTACCAGACATATTCAAAGAAGAGTTAGTATCAATTCTACTGAAACGATTTCAAAAAAAAAAATGAGATGGGGGGACTCATTTATAACTCATTCTAAGAATCTAGCGTCACCATGATACCAAAGCCTGGCAAGAACACATTTGGAATAAAAAGGAAACTAAAGGTGAGTAATACATTTTTAAGCAATTTGTTCTGTGTTAGGGATGGTTTCAGGTTTTGGATTTAATGATTCATCAAATAAACTACTTCTCTAACCTGCGGTAGCTGGGAATCTGGTAGAAAATAAACATAATATAGTAAACCAATCATATCATGTAATGTAAGATAGTAATACATTCTGTGAAAAGGAAGAAAGCCTAGCCAAGGAATACATGATAAGTTATAGGAGGTATTTTTTAAAAGGAAGGTTAAGAGTTAATGCATTTTATACAAGTGCATCTTATAAAGGCAAAATATTTTTAAGATCAGATCTCTCATGATGGGGGGGCACATTTTGTAGAGGAGAGAATCCTGAGGCGGGAAGATCAGTTAGTTTTGAGATGAGGAAAAATGTTCTTTAGTGGAAAAGGTGAGAAAAACAATAATCCCAGGGAGAACACATGCAGAGTCAAGAAGGCTCCTTCTCTTGTTTGAATAATCCAAGCATAGTCTACTTAAAACTTTACTTTGTAACTTATCTTCTTTTATTGTCTCTAAATGTTATTTTCATCTTTGAATTCTATATAAATAGCTGTGTTGACTTTGGGAGAGGAGAAATTTTGTCTTACATTTCTTTGCACTTAAATTTCTGTGCACCAGGATATTCATGACAGTGAGAGGATGGGAAATACAAACATGAGATAAGGTGATTTAATTAAATGTGTAATGACACACTCATATGAAGACACACTCATATGAAGAATATATATTATTCAATATTTAATACTGTGCTTTAACAAAATATTTAATAATAGGAGAAATGCTAAAACTCTGAGGTTAAGTGAAAACATAAGATTAACTTTTACTGAGGGTATTCCTGCTTTGTCAATAATTGTGAGTTAATGTGTCAATTTGTGGCATAAAACTGAAAAAATATGAGCTGGCATTTTAACAGCTGTCATCTTCATGTGGTAAGTTTAGAGATAAAATTTTATTGCTCATGTATTTATTAGTTTTATAAAATTATTAATAAACACATAGTACCTTCATAATCATACATTTAAAACATTATTAAAACTATTAATACACAAGTTAATAAGTGGACAACATGTATGAACAAAGACTGGAGAAAAACAAATACAAATGACTCATAGACATATAAAAATACTTCAGCCTCACTGGCAATCAAATAATTGTGAATTAAATAACAATAAAAATGTAATATTTATTGTCAAAGTGGCATTTTGAAGAAAATCAACAGATACACTGAAGATGTGTATTGAAATAGTCCTATCCATGACTTGTGAGAATGTAAAACAATCTAATATGTTACAAACCATTTTATCAGTATGCATTAATACCTTCACTTATGCTTTTATTTTTCTTAAGTCTGTAAGGATCCTTTTTGCAGTCTATTTCGAGGATTTAGTTTGGAATTCAAAGATGTACCTAAGTTATATTCACCAGAATATTTTTCATACTAATAACTGATGGTAAACAACCTATACATTTCACATCTCAGGAATGCTTCAGAAAATTATATTCTATGTATATGACAAATAGTATGCATATTCTTCTAATGTAGCATAAAGACAGAATGACCTTTAACAAAGGAAATAAGACACTGTTTATATTATTCCAATTTTGTATCTTTAGTTACATAGAAACACATCAACACTCTGAAAGTAGTTATCTCTGAATGATTAAATTATTGAAACTATTACTAAGCTTTTACAATGCTTGTTTGCTTGTTTTTGGATTTCTGAAATACTATGTGTAAAATAAGGATGTGAAACCAAGATCAAGGGTGTCAGTTGACTTGCACTTAAAGCCTACAGCTCTTTTACTCCAAGGCTTAAGTTTTCTTCCACAGCACATCCCAAGACAAGGTGGGTTGCCTACATGAAGCCATGTTGTTTGCAGGGACATTTTGACCCAACACAAAATATCTAAAAAATGGAGCTTTCTTTTTTTAAAAAGATGGCAAATGTCTTCACTGCCCAGAGTCTCATCTAATTCTTGAGAGTAACCCATTGCTAGCTCGCACTACTGAGAACACACTGGTGAAGTGTGTAAAGTTTAGGGGATAGTAAAAGGTTGGAGAGAATAATATGGCTGGGGTTAGGTTAAAATAGAAAAGTGGGAAGCAGATCCCAGACCACCAGGTATATGCCCCAAATCACAGAATTCTGAAATTCTCAAAGTGAAAGATATGTCTTTATCTAAGAATTCACTTTAACTTCTCAGGACAATAATACATTGACTTGAGAGTTTTATTTAAGGTTACAGTATCATACTTTTTTGCATTTAATTGGTGCATAGATTTGGCTATTTAATAAAGAAGACTTCTGTTTTCTGTTTGGAAATACTCAAAATGGGTGCTACTGATCTTCATGAACTATCTGATTAGTCCAGCCAAACCCAAATGGTCATTTGAGGTCAAAATATGATATTTGATTTGCTGTTCCACACTATACACATAATTTTTAATGCATGCTAAGGATCATTTCCTATGATGTATCTTAAAAAGATACATCATATTTAATATTTAAAAGTTCTCTATAATAATAGTTTTGAGAGATAAGATGAATAATTGCTTAGATATTAACCCACCCCGAACAAAGGTTTTTCCCCTACTTTTTAATTAAAAATAGTATACTAAAAATCCTTATGTTGTTTTATAGAGACATATAAATAATACAATTTTTGAAACATTATTTGCATATAGCAGGATTCCAGTTGTGTCAAAAATTGTATAGGTGTGTTTATGGTATAAACCTGGAAAAATATAAAACAACATAGCATTAATTGTTACCTCTTTGTGGTATGTTTATACATTATTACTGTATATTTTATATTTTCTAAAATTATTAAGTTTGTGTTTTATGTTAAAAACTATATTGTTTCATAGAAGCATATAAAAATATAGGGTTTTAATACAATATACATTTTTATTAACATAAACAAAATTTTATATTATTTATAAACATATAAACTGTATAGAACTTAATAAAATTAAGATGTTTTATAAATGGATTAAGAGATGAAGGAAGCAGTAAGGGTTAGAAATATCCATAGTGCATATTTCTTCATTGTAAACAAGGGCAAGTTTACCCTCTAGCCTTGCCCCTTTACTTTCTCTGCATTCTTTTTTACAAATGGCAATATCAAGAAGCTCAGCATCTGCCATCTTCTTTGTCTCCAGATAATATTCCATAAAACTGTAAAACTGATTCTCTGTTGAAGTCCAAGAAGGGTACACTCATATGGATGCAACTGAGAAGCAGAAGAAAAATGAGGATTGTCACCAGGTAAACAGGAGCACCATCTGGATGGGACTAGGGTTTCTCTGTGGACCCAAGTCAGCTCAGTCACCCCTTCATCACGGATCCAGACCTGACGAATTTCTAATACAAACGGCCACCTGGAAGCATCACTCTGCCTAACCCAGTTGTGCTTTCATTTTGAGGTTTTAATTCTCTTGTATCTCAGTGTCCAATGGCCCTTCTATCTGATGTCAACTTCCGAATTTCCTGACTTATGATCACCATTAAGAGAACTGCAGCAATAGTAAAAATGATTTCTGAAAACCTGCAGCACGGGATGCATTCAAATCTTTCCTGGGTCCCTTGTTGTTCATCACTTTTCTATTTTTTTCCCTCCACACATTTATTTCCAAGCACTTTCCCCTAATCATTCTTAAATCTTAGAATTTAAACTCTCAAGTATATTTACATTTAAATGGAGTGCTGGGGCCTTTTGGTATTTGAAAAAGCTTTTGAGATTTGTGATGAACTTCTAAAAGGTTCTGGGGTTGAAATTTTGCCAAGTGTTGGTCTATTCTGAACAATGGGAATCCTGGATTCAATTCAGAACTACCCAGTCTTTCATGTAAGACCAATAGAAGCTTTCAAAAATCTGCAATTGTTCCCCGACTCCTTAGCTTCACAGTCAAGACCTTCGCTGGTCAGCCCCCCACCTACCTTGTCAAGTCCATCTTTCAACGTACAAGAGCGACACTGGCCTGCCTCTTCCTCTCCTGGTTTCCACCTAATTGCTGTTTTCTTTCTCTTGTCTTTTACTTTCCCCTTGGCCTGAAACATCCTTTCTCCACTCTGTCAACTGCCTTTTTGAAATTGTTAGGCTAAACTCAATATCACTTCCATTATTACACTGCTTTTTATGGCCTTCAGATAAGTTAGGGAGAAGTACATAAATTAGTCCCCAGAAATGTCTGAGTTGATGTTTTGCATAAGTCCTCAGAAGCCATATCACTGAGGAACACTATTACAGCTTTATTTTCTGTAAAATGAAGCTTAGTAATTTTTTTGGTATGATTTCTGTGTATGTCAAGTCATCTTTAGGAAGTTCTTGGCATATAATCAGTGCCCCTTACTAGCTTTGGAAATTAGGAAAACTCACCGTCTCTGCTTCAGAATTCTCAGCCAGGTCACAGGTTTAATAAGACATTCCTGAAAGGGTGGTGGTGAGGATTAAATGAGGATATCTATATGAAAATCTTATAACAATACTTTTCCAATATCAACATCTCATAAAACCAATTAATTGTTTTTATCAAAAAATGTTTTCTTCTCTGCTACATGTTTATCTGAGTTAGCTTAGCGTGAAATAGAAACACATACACCCGTGCATATTCTTTGCCTTCCTCAAGCACTGCATAGTACTTGGTGACAACAACCATATTTTCACAAAGCCAAAAACTATGCATGGTGCAGTACAGATTTTTAATATACTATATATGCAATGCAATCAAATTACATCCAGAAAAAAAGCTCTGCTCTATTGTTAACGGCCTCATACCTTTATCCCAACAACCATAAAGAATGTGAACAACAAAGCGAATTTGACTTTTCAATGAAAATTATTATCATTACCCCTCATTCCATTACTTCTTTAGGGAAATGTAAATGAGCAACAGCATTCCTCCAAAATGACGTTTGTCCCTTTAACTTTGGATTGCTTTATTTTTCTTTGGGAAGCAGATCACCATAGGGTGCACGTTATAGACAGATGACATTTCTTTTTCTAATTTAGATGAAAGAACTCTGAAATACTGGTATTTGGTTGAGCATACTGGGCTGTTCCAAACTAAGACTTTTGATCTTGAATGCAGACCTGCCAGTACTCTATATTTCAGATTGATGGATGGTATTACCAGCATCGTATTTTCATTACTTTTTGTTCTCCTGTTCTCTGTGCCAAAGCACCACTAAATCATAGCCACTAAATGTTGAATAAAGTAAAACATCTATGAATTAGAAATGAGTCCTTTTATTATTTTATTCACTTATCTCATCCCATGCTACATTTTCCATCATTCATCTGATTTTCCCAATTTCTCCGTATATTCTTCTTTTTGACCTTTCTTTAGATTCTCTACATTTTAAAGGAGGCAGCATGGGGAGACAAAAGAGCTTTGAGCTCAGAGTCAAGAAAACTGGCCCCGATCTTAAATTTGCTTTCAACTTGCTTTATTAACTTGGGAACCTGTTTTCTCACCTATTAAGAAGCAAAATGTACCACACAGTCTCCAAACCACTTGCAATCCTATCTCTAATTTCTAATTTTTATCTAGAGCTCCCCTCCTCTATTTTGAGAAATAGATCCTTTACTCAACTTTTATTTCCATTTAACTAATACTTTAATTATGTCTCTTTCTGTCTTATTTTCTACCTATGATTGCTTTGAAGATTAATGAAATCATCTGCATTGAATATCTTGTAATAATCACCCTTCTTTGTCAATCCTTTATTCTGCCCTCTCCCTTTCCTCTATACCACCTTGTTTCTATCCTTCTCTATTCCAAAGTCCTATTTGATTCTTCATTGTTTTGCAACATCGAATTTAATACATTAGTAAATTGTGTCATGAGTTCATTCAGCAAATATATAGGTACAGTGGACCAGGCACTAGGATGTTTTGGGACTTTGAAGGGCCCAAGAAATAAAATTCCCATTCTTTGCCTGATTTGGAAACTAGTTGAGAAACATGTATAACAACAACAACAACAACAACAAAAAATGGAGAAGTGAAGATCAAAATATCCTGATAAAACTGTTGGAAGATGCTGCTTTTAGTTTGTTAGCCAAGTCCCCAAAGGGAGAGAATAACATGTTCCCATCCTTCTCCAAAACTCATTGATGAGCTAACTTCCTTCTCTGCCTCTGAGAGAGAGGAAGTGTAGGAATTGAGTACAGGGAAAGTGCACAAGAGAGAGAACAGGGTGTTACTGAGGCAGGCCCTGCCCTAGAGAAACATGAGAATTAGGAGATACTGGTGACCACTAAGATGACGGACTGGCAATATGTCGATAAGTAAGACAGCCATTAGCATCACTCTCATGGAGTTTATAGTTTAGAGAAGATAGAGCTTGAAAAGTAATTAGAAGAGAAGTAAATATGTGATGCAGAGTAGAGCATGCCACAGGAGTACAAAGCAGAAAGTCTTACTGCCTCTGGGGAGACAAATAAAGCTTCCCCTGGAAAGTGTGCATGAGCTGAGGCCTAGAGATGAGAAGAAACAAGACAAAGTGCTGGCCGATGAGAAGAGTGTCTAGGGTAACAGAAAAAGCACAAGAGAGTTTGTGGCATGTCTGGGGAGATGAAGTATGGCCAGTGGCTGTGTGGTGAAAGAATGATTGGAATTAGATAAGGAGGAAGGGCAGAGAAAAGCCCAAATCATGCTAATTAGAACACAGACTATACCCTAATGTCACTGAGGAGACTTTGAGAGATCTTAAGCTTCTGTAAGATATTTTAGTAAAAATGTCAAGTCAACAACTGGGCATGGACATCCAAAGAGAAGATTGTGTAGGGTGTATAAACATGAAAATCATTGGTAAATAGATTATTTATGAATTTTGAGGTTGAGGTGGGAAAATCTCTTGAGGTCAGGAGTTGAAGACCACCAGCCTGCCCGACATGGTGAAACCTTGTCTCTAATAAAAATACAAAAATTAGCCAGGTGTGGTGGCACACACTTGTCATCCCAGATACTCAGGAGGCTGAGGCAGGAGAATTACTTGAATTCAGAAAGCGGAGGTTGCAGTGAGGTGAGATTGCACCACTGTACTCCAACCTGGGTGACAGAGACTCTGTCTCAAAAAGAAAAAAAAAAAAGTTATTTATGAACTTTAAGAAATGAATATACTTATCCACTGAGCAAGCACTATGAGGCCAAGGGAGAGCTTATGAGAGATTCCAAGGATCTCCAATATTTAATGGCTGAGTAGGGGAAGCTAGAGAACTAGGACTGGAAGAAGAGCTGAGTGGTTGGAGATGGGAGAAATCTCTCATCATCCTTGCAGAAGACAAGTCTGATATCCTCTGTCCTTGTATGCTGTTCTCCTACCATAGTCTTCTGAAAGGTCAAGCAGAAGGAGGAATGACAAGAGGACATTGGATTTAGTGTATTAAATAACTCAGGCAACACTAGCAGGAGCAATTTCAGTGGAGTGGTGGATGTGATAGAGCCAAAGTTGGACTGGGTTAAAAAGTGTTTAGGAAGGCCAGGCATGGTGGCTCACGCCTGTAATCCCAGCACTTTGGGAGGCTGAGGCGGGCAGATCATGAGGTCAAGAGTTTGAGACCAGCCTGGTTAATATGGTGAAACCCTGTCTTCATTGAAAACACAAAATTAGCTGGGCATGGTGTCACATTCCTCTAGTTCCAGCTACTCAGGAGGCTGAGGCAGGAGAATTGCGTGAAGCCAGAAGGCGGACATTGCAGTGAGCCGAAATTGTGTCACTATACTCCACCCTGGCAACAGAGCAAGACTCCATCTCAAAAAATAAAAAAGAGAGAGAGTTTGTGGAACAAAATTTTCACATAAAATATTTAAAATTAATTATAGAAAGTGATAAAAATGAAATGTAGAATAAGAGGGAAATTTATTGTGTCTTTCTCATCCTCATTATGGACAAAAAGGGAGAAAGATGCATGAGTCCAGATTAAGGTGAGCTTGTAAATTAATGATGCAAATTTCAAATACTTTCAGTGTTATGGTTCTTCATTCTCTGTAAATTGGGTGAAAGTGATATCCAGCAAGAGTAAGAAGAGAAGGGAAAGGGTCTGACTTTATAAATATTGTAAAAACAGGATGACCAAAAATAAATCTTAAGGTATTTTTGGCAGGTTTTAAATTAAAACTGGCATTAGGGTCTATAAATTTACAGTTGTACAAGTCATCAGATTAGGAAACTGGGTAGATTACATGAAGGTGGAGAATTGGTGGCCAGGCACAATGGCTCACACCTGTAATCACAGCGCTTTGGGAGGCTGAGGCGGGCAGATCACTCGATGAGGCAGATCACTTGAGGCTAGGAGTTCGAGACCATGGCAAAATTCCATCTCTGCTAAAAATACCAAAAATTGGCCAAGCATGGTAGCAGGTGCCCATAATCTCAGCTACTCAGGAGGCTAAGGCAGGAGGATTACTTAAGCCCAGGAGGTGGACGTTGTAGTGAGCCGAGATTGCACCACTGCACTTCAGCCTTGGCGACAGAAGAGACTCTGTCTAAAAAAAAATTGGAATTTATCCATCTCAAATTTCTTCAACAGGATGCTTAATGAATGTACAAAAGGGATAAACCGATATAAAGTTTGGTGCAGACATGGGTATAAAAAGATAGGCTTTAAAATACAACCTAGAAAGAAAGCATAATATATGCAGCAATTTCCTGTGGGTTTCAAGGAACTAGATATTCTGATGAGGCAGAAAATTAAATGCAGACTGGTGGGTAAACTGTAACATTAGTAGATTATGGCAGAGAATGTGGGATCTACATCAGCACCTTCACAGGCAGAGCTGTTTCCAAGTGTGACGTCTTGAAAAATGGTCCTGGGGTTGACAGCTGAGGCATGGAATACAAGAGAAAGTAAGTGAAAGATGTATAAGAGGCCGGGTGCAGTGGCTCACAGCTGTAATACCAGCACTTTGAGAGGCCAAAGTGGGCAGATCATGAGGTCAGGAGTTCAAGAGAATCCTGGCCAATATGGTGAAACCCTGTCTCTACTTAAAAAACAAAAATTAGCTGGGCATGGTGGAGTGCACCTGTAATCCCAGCTACTTAGGAGGCTGAGGCAGAAGAATAGCTTGAACCTGGGAGGTGGAGGTTGCGGTGAGCTGAGATTGTGCCATTGCACTCCAACCTGGGCTGCAAAGCAAGACACTGTCTCAAAAAAATAAAAAATAAAAAATACAATGTTGGTATCTCTCTCAGCATCATTGCAGCAGGGAAATCTGATATCCCCTGTCCCTGTATGCTATTATCTTAGCATAGGAGAGGAAACTTCCCGGGAAAAATTAGGGTGAATACAGCTGATAACAATAAGTGTGGGGTGAGCAGGTGAGACATCACAGGCAAAGCAGAAATACTCTGGATTCTGTCCCAGTTTTGCAGAGTACAAATGGGATGCAAATGGTAAGATAAACTTCATATTCTAGGATAGAGAATCCTAGTTCCTGAAAATGTGGTAAAGGAAGTCCAGTGAATTTCCAAGTATGTCTGTTTACTTACATGTATTCACAGCTCACAATTTAGCTTTGCGGTTGTGTTCTGAGGATCATGGGGATAATTATACTAATTAATTAATTGGTTAAATAAATAAAATATCATCCAATTGTCTAAAATTGTAAACAACTGAACAGAGATACTGTCCTTCACCTGCAAGGCTGATAAAGAACTAAGAGTTTGATAGCATACTGTTTAGTGCAGCTATAGGAAAATTCCACATCACAGCAATAATAGAAATGTAAAATGGTACCTCATCCTTGGTGGCTATTTAACATATTTCCCTGAACCAAAAAGTCCATATGCTTTGATGCAGCAATTTTATTATTCAGCAAATATACCACCACAAGTATGAAGTTTTGTGTGTATGTCTGTGTGTGTGTTTATACACAGACATACACTATTCCATTTCAGCAGTTTGGAAACAATGAAAGGGCTCATCAGTGAGATATTGGTTAAATCACTTGGCATAAAACCATTCAATGGAATTTAAGTAATCATTACAATTGAAGAGATTCTTTATGCAGTGATAATGAACTTGAGGATGTCTTTTAAGTGAAAAAAACACAAATAAAGAATAGTATGTATGTATCATACACTACCATTCAGCATATGGGTAAAAATTATGGGGAAAGGAAATACAGACTTGTTTTATATGTATAAAATACCTAAGAAATAATAAAGTTATAAAAATTTGTCAGGATTGACTGCCTTCATATGACCATCTCTTTTCAATGTTGAAATATGTGGATAACAAAAAAATAATTAAAATTTGTTCAGACAGATGAATCTTCATTAAACTTATCCTCATGTGCTGACTAGATTTTCTTCTCTCCTTATCTTTTTTTGTTCCTTCCTTCATTTCTTCTCTCACTTTTCTTATTCTTTCTTTTTTTTTTTCCTGATTTTCTTCATCTTCTTTTTTCCTCATATCCCTTTCCCACGCTCCTTCCTCTTTTATCTCTCTTCATTTCTTTCCACCTTTGTAACTGGTGGGTCATGAGGCATTGTAAAGAGTAGGGTTTTTTTTAGAAGCTCTGCTGGGGCCCAGAACACTTGTCCTTCAAGGGTGCACCCACTGGAAGCTTACAGCCTCCCTCTTCTCCAAATGATCACCATTTCTCCAGCACTACCTTGCTCTCTTTTCTCCTTCAATAGTGTATCATACACTAAGGGACAGAGATCAATGGGATATCGACACTGACCTTAGTCAAGACATTATATGACAGTGTGTGTAAGGAAAGTCCATGATAGGAGATGTGAGCTTGCAGAACTTATAAAAGCAACAGTGAAAAATCCAATAATGGGCAAGTACAAGAGAAGCAGCCATGAACACTCTTTGTAAGCATCAGAAAAGTCTTTACAGAAGAGACAATTCTTTCTTTCAATATTTAAGAATGATTAAATGTAGATATGAAGAAAAAAAATCCCAGAAAGAGCCTAGCATACGTGAAGGCATAAATAATTATAATATAACTGTGTTTGGTGGAAATGTTTAAGTTTTTACGTATGACTGAGACCAATGGTTGGTAGTGTGAGGAAGGGGCTTGTAATGTTGGGGATGGGACTATAAAGTCAAGAAAATAAAATTGGGCCCTAAAGAGTATTATGGTTAATCAAACGTGTATTGTGATAATCTTATATATCAACTTGACTGGGCCAGGAGATGCCCAGATAGCTATTTCTGGGTGTGTCACAGAGGGTGTTTCTAGAAGAGATTAGCATTTGAGTTGGTAGATTAAGCAAACCACATGGCCCTTCTCAATGACTAAGCATCATTCAGTCTGTTGAGGGCTGAATAAAATATTAAGGTGGAGAAATATATTAACTCTGCCCGACTGCCTGAGCCAGAACATTCATCTTTTCCTGGCCTCTGCATTCCTAGTTTTCAGGCCTTCTGACCTAGACTGGAATGCATACCATAATTTTTGTGGCTCTCAGGACTTTAAGCTACACCCCCAGGCTTCTTGAGTCTGCAGCTTGCAGGGAGCAGAGAGTGGAACTTCTCAGCCACCATAATCATCACACGGGCCAATCCCTTATAAGGAATTTCTTCATATATATAAGAAGATATATATGTGTGTTTGTGTATGCATAAATGTGTGTGTGTATGTAATTCATTTTGTTTCTCTGGAGAAAACTAATATATGTGTGATGCTAAAAAAGTTCATATTTTATTCTGCAGGTTGAATAAATGGAGTCATTAAAGTCTCCACCAATGTCTCTTAACCATGAAAAATACGTAAGATCACATATTACAAGTCACTATGTTAGTCTTTCCCCACTCCTAATTTGGGGAAACCCCCCAAGTTTACATTTTTAAGGGAGGACGTGTATTACTCTGTTCTCACTGTGCTATGAAAAAATACCCAAGGCTAGATAATTTATAAAGCAAAGAGGTGTAATTGACTCACAGTTCTGCATTGCTGAGGAGACCTCAGGAAACTTACAATCTAAGGCAAAGGAGAAGCAAGGACTTTCTTCAAAGGGTGGCAGGATGGAGTGAGTGCAAGCAGGGGAAATGCCAAGATGGCCAAATGGGAACAACTCCAGTCTACAGCTCCCAGTGTGAGCAAAGCAGAAGACAGATGATTTCTGCATTTCCAATTGAGGTACCAGGTTCATCTTACTGGGGTGTGTCAGACAGTGGGTGCAGGACAGTGGGTGCAGCCCACCGAGCGAGAGCCAAAGTAGGGTGAGGCACCATCTCACATGGGAAGTGCAAGAGGTCAGGGAATTCCCTTTCCTAGCAAAGGGAAGCTGTGACAGATGGCACCTGGAAAATCAGGTCACTCCCACCCTAATACTGCGCTTTTTCAACAGTCTTAGCAAATGGCACATCAAGAGATTATATCCCGCACCAGGCTCGGAAGGTCCTGCACCCACAGAGCCTCACTCATTGCTAGTACAGCAGTCTGAGATCTAACTGCAAGGTGGCAGCGAGGCTGGGGGAGGGGCACCTGCCATTGCTGAGGCTTGAGTAGGCAAACAAAGCGGCCAGGAAAACTGAAATGGGTGGAGCCCACCACAGCTCAAGAAGGCCTGACTGCCTCTGTAGACTCCACCTCTGGGGGCAGGGCACAGCTGAACAAAAGGCAGCAGAAACCTCTGCAGACTTAAATGTCCCTGTCTGACAGCTTTGAAGAGAACAGTGGTTCTCCCAGCATGGAGTTTGAGATCTGAGAATGGACAGACTGCCTCTTCAAGTGAGTCCCTGACTCCTGAGTAGCCTAACTGGGAGGCACCCCCAAGTAGGGGCAGACTGACACCTCACACAGCTGGGTACACCTCTGAGATGAAGCTTCTAGAGGAATAATCAGGCAGCAACATTTGCTGTTCAGCAATATTCACTCTTCTGCAGCCTCTGCTGCTAATACCCAGGCAAATAAGGTCTGGAGTGGACCTCCAGTAGACTCCAACAGACCTGCAGCTGAGGGTCCTGACTGTTAGAAGGAAAACTAACAACAGAAAGGACATCCACACCAAAACCACATCTGTACGTCACCATCATCAAAGACCAAAGGCAGATAAAACCACAAAGATGGAGAAAAAACAGAGTAGAAAAGCTGAAAATTCTAAAAATCAGAGTGCCTCTCCCCCGCAAAGGAATGCAGCTCCTTGCCAGCACCTGAACAAAGCTGGACAGAGAATGACTTCGATGAGTTGAGAGAAGAAGGCTTCAGACGATCAAACTTCTCCGAGCTAAAGGAGGAAGTTCAAACCCATCGCAAAGAAGCTAAAAACCTTGAAAAAAGATTTGACAAATGGCTAACTAGAATAACCAGTGTAGAGAAGTCCTTAAATGACCTGATGGAGCTGAAAACCACGGCACGAGAACTATGTGACGAATGCACAAGCTTCAGTAGCCAACTTGATCAACTGGAAGAAAGAGTATGTGTGATTGAAGATTAAATGAATGAAATGAAGCGAGAAGAGAAGTTTAGAGAAAAAAGTGAAAATAAATGAACAAAGCCTCCAAGAAATATGGGATTATGTGAAAAGACCAAAACTACGTCTGATTGGTTACCTGAAAGTGATGGGGAGAATGGAACCAAGTTGGAAAACACCCTGCAGGATGTTATCCAGGAGAACCTTCCCAAACTAGCAAGGCAGGCCAACATTCAAATTCAAGAAATACAGAGAACGCCACAAGGATACTCCTTGAGAAGAGCAACTCCAAGACACGTAATTGTCAGATTCACCAAAGTTAAAATCAAGGAAAAAATGTTAAGGGCAGCCAGAGAGAAAGGTTGGGTTACCCAAAAAGGGAAGCCCATCAGACTAACAGTGGTCTCTTGGCAGAAACTCAACAAGCCAGAAGAGAGTGGGGGCCAATATTCAACATTCTTAAAGAAAAGAATTTTCAATCCAGAATTTCATATCCAGCCAAACTAAGCTTCATAAATGAAGGAGAAATAAAATCCTTTACAGACAAGCAAATGTTGAGAGATTTTGTCACCATCAGGTCTGCCCTACAAGAGCTCCTGAAGGAAGCACGAAACATGGAAATGAACAGTCAGATGTTTATAAAATCATTAGATCTCTTGAGAACTCACTCGCTATCACGAGAACAGCATGGGGTAAACCACCCCCATGATCCGATTACCTCCATCTAGTCCTGCCCTTGACACATGTGGATTGTGGGGATTACAATTCGTGATGAAATTTGGGTGGGGACATGACACAGAGCCAAACCATATCATTATGTATTTGAAGCAAAGTCATGGAAGATACATAGGAATTAGTTGTTTTCACTCTTGTAGCCTCACTGGATCATCATAGATGAGTATATATTTGTGGTACAGAAGATGAAATAGGAAATTTGTTCTAAAAAAAGACTTGAAAATCAATATAATGATTTCTCTTTCTATTTGAAATATTCACATATATCTGCATGTGTAACCTGAGATGATGTACAGACATTAAACTTTCTCATTAGAGAGGTAAAGAGATGGGAAAAAAAATCAACAAGCTTTAAATTGCAAGTCACAGTTGCAGTAAAACACTTATGATCACACACAAATCAGAGAAGAGAATTATGTTCCTAGATTCAGAAAAGCTTAGTAAACCCATTGAATTTTAAAAATTATCCCCACAAGAAATTTGTTGTTTGCATGTTTTAGTTTTTGTTTTTGTTTTCTCCCTCAGCAAATTGAAGATACTAGCGTTAGGGCAGAATGTAAATTTAGCAGAGAAAATGTCCAAGTCTATCACTCCCTAGCTTTTGTTTGATATTGTTAAGAAATCCTGTATCTTCCTTTCAGCTTGCCTCAGGAGAAATGATAAGCCCTCCAGAGACAAATTCCATTTCTCCATACATCTCTGATAAAAGAAGTTTAGAAATTTTTTAGGACTTGAGCTGCTTTAATTCTCAAATAGAATCAGGCACCTAGAATCAATGCCCTACTTCCCTGACCATCCCATTCTTGATTTTCTTGCCTCATTTTAGATAGCTCTCAAATTTAGAGAATATTATACATGATCTACTTTAAAAAGTACAACTTTTAATTGCCTTTTGATTCATTAAAGATAACTTGGGTGTTTCAGTGCTAAGGGATGTTAGTGGCATTAATTCAACTCTTTCAGTTTTCAGAGTTGGAAACAGATAATATTATGAGTTCTGAGAATAAGCACTGGATCATGAATGAGGAGAACTGGGTTTTACTATTAGCAGTGCAGTTTATCATCTGCATGATATTGATAAGTTATTTTCCTTTTCTGAACCTCAGTTGCCTTACACATAAAATTTGTGTGCTGCTTTAGAGATTCTTTATAATCTTTTTCTGTGCTGCTATTC
The DNA here is from genome assembly GCF_049350105.2 of Macaca mulatta. Lineage (NCBI taxonomy): Eukaryota > Metazoa > Chordata > Mammalia > Primates > Cercopithecidae > Macaca > Macaca mulatta. The sequence continues at coordinate 13,371,544 of NC_133410.1, forward strand.
TGTCTCCCTGTCTCTCTCTCTCTCTGTCTCTCTCTCTCTGTGAATATATATAAATATATATATATATATACTTTGAAAAAATACATCTAAAAATACATATATACTTATTTAATAAATATATTAAAAGTATATATACATATATACTTATTAAATAAGTGTGTGTATATATACATATATATACATATATATACACACACACAGACACACACACTTCTCTATGCCAAGGTGGCTTGAGCTAGGCTCTGTAGTGTTATATCCTCTGATCGCTGCCTTCTAGGCTATCATATATGCATGAAAATTATATTTAGAATCAAATAATTCTCTAAAATTTTATTTTAGAAATGTGTGGAATTATCTGTAGCAAGAAATTAATGCTTATAACAGATTAATAAGGAAGACTGTGACTCTCAGAACTTTAGAACTACTAGTTTAATTGGTTATTGAAAACTAATTTGGTATTCATGCAATTGAGTCAAATAGTTAAGATATTTATGTCATGGATATTGCACTTTAGGAGAGAAATAGACAACAAACATTAACAAACAAATACAGAAGCAAGCTAAATTCAAATGGGGATAAGTGATCTAAAAAGTAAAGTAAAATAGGATGATGTGTTATAGAGTGATGGGAAAATAGAGCTTTTAGATTCAATAATCAAGAATGAGCCTATGGAAAAGTGATGACAGCAACATAGGGGAACAGAAAGCCTGAATTCTTCTTCCTCACCACAGACATACCAATTCAGCCACAATTAACAGACAGATTCCTTTTGTGAGAAATCAGAAACTAATGGAAAAGCTCGTGCACTTCAGGAGAACACACAGACTCAATGCAACTGGTGGGGAGATCTGGAGCTTCCTCTCTCCAGATATCCTGCTCCCAGGACAGTCATACAATCAGAAAGAAACTCAAATCTGCCAGTTTTACCCAGAGGGAGAGAAGGGGCTGATTCATACATTCAGAACCCATATTTTCCAAGGGATATGTCAAAAGACTGACTTTGTGTCTTACTAGTCTTGGAGTTCTGATGGATGTGGCACAGGCTAGAATGGAGGCAGCAGGTTGGGCTGGTCCCTTCTACTCAGCATACAGTAGGCAAAATGAAACCCTCGGTGGAAATATAGACTGATAGAATAGAATAGAGTCTAGAAATAGATGAGCACATGTAAGGTCAACTGATCTTCCACAAGGATACCAGGAATACACAATGAGGAAAGGGTAGTCTACTCAATGAATAATGTTGAGAGAACTGAGCATACACATGCACAAGAATAAAATTGGACTCTTGCCTTACACTGTACACAAACATAAACTCAAGCTGGATTAAAGACTTAAAGGTAAAACCTGAAACCATAAAACTCCTAGAAGAAAACTTAGGGGAAAAGCTTCATGACATTGGTCTTGGCAATGATTTCATGGAAATTACACCAAAATCATAAACAATAAAAAGAAAATAAATAAATGGGACTACATCAAACTAAGAAGCTTCTGTACAACAAAGAAAAAAAATCATCATGATGAAAAGGCAACTAAGAATGTATTTGCAAACCATATATCTGACAAAGGGTTAAGCTCCAAAGTGTACCTGGAATTCCTGCGACTCAACAGTAAAATAAATCTCAAGAAATAACAACAAAAAACCTGTTAATCTAATTAAAACTGAGCTAAAGGCTTAAATAAATGTTTTTCCAAAGAGTACATATAAATGTACAACAGGTATATGAAAAAATGCTCAACGTCTCAAATTATCGGGGAAATGCAAATCAAAATCATAGCGAAACATCACCTTATACCTGTCAAGATGGCTATCTTAAAGAAAAAGTGTTGATAAGTATATGGGTAAATTGGAGCCCTTACATATTTTTGGTGGGAATGCAAAATGGCGCAATCACTGTAGGAAACAATATGGAGGTTTCTTAAAAATTTAAAATAAAACTACCAAGTGATCTAACAATCCAATTGTTTGGTATTTATCTGGAGTAATTGAAATCAGGATATCAAAGAAGTATTCATATTCCTAAGTCCATTACAATAGCTAAGATGTGGAAATAATCAACATGTCTATTAATTAATGGATAAATAAAAGGTGGTATGTACATACATTGTGTGTGTGTTTATACACAGACATACAGTATTCCATTTCAGCAGATTGGAAACAATAAAAGTGCTCATCAGTGAGATATTGCTTAAATCACTTGGAATGGAATAAAATACAATGGAATACTACTTAGCTTTTAAAAAGAATGGAATTCTGTAATATGTGATAACATGAATGAATCTTGATGACACTATGCTAAGTGAAATAAGCCAGTCACAAAAGGACAAATACTACATAATTCCACTTATATGAAGTACTTAAAATAGTCATTATAGGATCAAAGAATGCAATGGGGTTGCCAGGGGCTGGAGGAAGGGAAAATGTATTATTACTAATTAATAGGCATAAAGTTTCAGTCAATCAAGGTAAATACGCTCTAGAGATCTATTGCATAACATTGTACCTATTGTCAATAATAATGTATTCCACACTTAAAAAACTTTAAGAGGGTAGATCTCATGTTAAGTGCTCCTACCACAATAAAAGAAAAAAGAATGGCTCTATGAAGAGGTGGGCTTTGAGTTCAGACACTGAGTTCAGAATGTCACAAGTGAGCCAGCCATGAGGCAGCACCGGGGTAGAGCCTTTCACAAAAGGAAACAGAATATGCAAAGACTCCAAGAAGGATCAATCTGCGCTTATTCCAGGAATTTAAGAAAAAAAAAAAAAAAAGGAGAAGGAAGAAGAAAACAGTGAGGCAGCAGAAGAGGCCATGGAAAAGAGGGGAGAAAAAGGCCAGTGTGGTCAGGACAGAGTGAGAAGAGGAAGTGAGATAAGGTTAGGCACACAATCATTAAGTGGAGAAGTGGAGCCAGATAGGATATAGTAAAACGTTTAAAGTTTTTTTTCAGTCATGACAGAAAGCCATGAACTGGTCTTAGATGAAAGCATGGCATGGCCCGATTTACTTTTTAATTTTTTAAAAATTTTTTGTTTGTTTTTTGAGATGCAGTCTTGCTCTGTTGCCCAGGCTGGAGTGCAGTGGCACAATTTAGGCTCACTGCAACCTATGCCTCCCAGGTTCAAGCAATTCTCCTGCCTCAGCTTCCCCCGTAGCTGGGATTACAGGCATGTGCCACCATGCCTGGCCAATTTTTGTGATTTTAGTAGAGACAGGGTTTCTCCATGTTGGCCAGGCTGGTCTTGAACTCCTGACCTTGTGATCCGCCCACTTCGGACCCCTGAAGTGCTGGGATTACAGGTGTGAAACACAGCGCCTGGCCGATTTACCTTTTATAAAGAACACTGGACTGCCATGTGGCAAAGAGAATGTAGTAGAAAGATGGGAGGACAGCACGGAGAAAAATGCCATCGCCCAGGTGAGAGTGGTTGAGACAAGAGTGTCTGGAGTGGAGATAGAGTGGAGTGAACTGATTTTACAAAAAGTTTTCTGTTAGACTCACTTGGATTCACTGACAGACTGGATGTGACAGCATGTGGATGAGGAAAGAGAGGGTAATTCTAGGACAATTCTTAGAGTAACAGGATCAACTCCTGTATGTAGCAGAACTTAAGAGAACACAGTTGTGTTTAACATAGTTGGGGAACTATGGTCAAAAGGTACTAAGGCTATTCATAACCCAGAGATCAATGAGTACAGAGCAATAATAATAATAATCAGCTTTTATTGAATAAATATTATTACCTATTATTATGCCAATTTTACAAATTAGGAAAATAAATGAGGCTAAATGTGGTTAAATATTTTGTCCAAGGTCGCATGGTGAGACACTGTATTCTGCTTCTAGGAAGTGTTCATAAAATGGTGGCTGGTTTTTTTGCCATAATAATTACAAAGTTAGTAGGGACTATACCACAGGAATAGGGGAGGACACCCAAATAACCAGGCATCAACTGAGCTCCACGGTCCTTTAAGAGAAAGCAGGATAGGCTCAAACGCTGTTGTTTTGTCTCCTGAAATCTATGCCATCCCCAAGATTTCTGCAAGTCCCAAAGCCCATGTTTGCTCACTACTCATTGCCACTTCTCCCGTGGATTCCTTATTCTTCTTTCTGTCTCTCCTCTCTGATCTATTGCCCCTCTTTGTTCCAGTCTGCCTCAGTCACAGACCACTACTCCTTTACTCCTTTGCCTAGATTTCCCCCCACACACGATTCACAGAAGGCATTAATACAGAGGAGAATTTTACAAGAGATTTGGATGCAGTGGCAGATGAGAGGTAAAAGGAAAGAACGTATAACTCATAATTGAATGTCAAATATTAAGTAGTTCTGCTATTTAAAAATACTCTTGATTGCACCTGCCATAGGTAAGTCTCAATTCCCACTTTCTTTTATAATTTTTTTTTTTTTGTCCCAGGGCTTTAAACTTTCACGTTCATCTCTCTCTAGACCACTGCACCTCCTTTCTTATTGGACACCTCTTTAATACCAGGATTCTTCTATAGCTCTGATACAGGACAGTTTAATGATCTCTGTGTCACTGTGGCACGTTTTGACTTTGTCTCCAAACATGTCTATTATGGTGAGTTCTTGTGTAAGAGAGATTTTTTTTTCCTCCTGAAATCAGCTTTGAACATTATGCGTTTGTTCCCTCTCATATCTCCTCTCACTGGTTTTGCCTTCTTCCTTCCTCATTTACTATCTGTTTTTATTATGTACAAACACAAATACATATTTTCTTGGAAAAAAATTGAATCTGTCCTTTGATAATCACCTTGAGATTATGTTTTTATTGCTCCTACTGTTCTGTCCAGAAGGCTGAGCTTTGATGTCTGTGACTGAAGGTAAGACTTCAGCCTTCATTGAGTCAGTGTAAAAATAGACTTATAAAAGTCACACACCTTCTTTGTGAGCTGCAACCCTGCCAAGTCAATGTGAATCACCTGCCAAATTTAATGTCAGGCTGGGACATGTCTGTCCTTTGGTTTTATGCTGTTTCCAGTAAGGCTGGCAGTTTCATTATATTTATAAAGTTGTGTACATATTATAAGTACATGCCTGTCTTTACCCTACTCACCTTCAACTTTGGCCTTCCCACTTGCTGGTCTTTTCTATTCTCGGAAACCAGATAAGTCTTCCTCAGTCACAACTATGATTTTCCCGCTTCTAAATTAAGAACTTTTCATAATTCACCTACTGAACATGGAGCCTGCAGACTTGGCATCACATCTTGGCTCCTTGACCCAGAATCTATGTGAACTTGGGCAAGTTACTTACATCATCAAGTTTAGTGTCAATCTCTGTAAAATGGGTACATTTCTTACCTCACAGGCTAATCATTAAGATTTATTTGGAACTGTGTGAAAGAGTTTGTAAACTCCAATACGTGATTTGATATAAGTTGCAAATCTCCTCATATGATGAAACTTAACCTTTTAGTCTGTTCTTTTTTTAGATGGAGGCTTGCTCTGTCTCCACGCTGGAGTGCAGTGGCACGATCTCAGCTCACTGCAACCCTCCCCTCCCGGGTTTAAGCGATTATGGATCCTGTCATTCATAAACCATATGATCTTGGAAGAGTTGTCCCACCTTATTGAGTATCAGTCTCAATGCCAACAGAATGATTACTCTTATAAACATACCTACCACCTGTGTTCATCTAAAAATTATACAAAGGGATTATAAATAATAAAAATTTAGCAAAGGACAAAGTTAAGCTTTGTATTTTTGTAGAGGTTTCACCGTGCCTAGCAAAGTCTTGAATATATAAAAACAGATCCAAAGGAGAATTCACTTCTTTTCTTGCTAAGCCACTATTATTTTCTCACTTTCTGCAAATAGTCTCAATTTCTTAATGGTAGAAACAACTATGATGTTTTTCACTCTTTCCTCTCCTTCACAGCCTGTCAGTAACCAGCCCTATTGATTCTACTGATTAAATAGCTTTGAAATCCTCCCACTATCTGCTGCAGCCTTTTTTAATTTAGATTTTCTAATTTTATTTTCTGGAAGATGGCATCAGCCTTCTCTCTAGTCTTTCCAGTTTCAATTTATTTTCATTGTGTTATTCCATCTATCACTTAGTTACCAGAATAGGTATTCTTAAATTGAAATCCAATAGAACTTCATCCTGGCTCTGAGGTGTGCTATACTTTAAACATGGCTTTGGAAACAAACTGCCTGAGAACTGCCACTTAGTATCTTTGTGAGCTCAGTGGAATTATCTCTCAGTTCCTCAATTTATTCATGTGGTGACCATGAGTATGTGCCTCTCAGATCTCTGGCTGCAGGGAACATCAAATGGACCAATGGCCTCAGACATTGCCTTCTGGAACACACCACCACATTCATGCTGATGCCATGCCTCCCTCAGGCGTCTGCAGGAAACCACTGAAAAACTGCAGAGATACTAGAACAGACACCCCTTCCTGGGAATCACAGATTTCCCATTGACCTTGTGGAACTTCCTCTGACTGTATTGCAGTTTAAAAATCTTCCACTCAAGAGTTCTTCCTTTTCTTACTCCTTCATGAAAGATAGACCTGCACTGTGGTCTGACCTGTTCTCCTGGCCTCCGTTGGATCCCACTTCATTATGCCTCACAGGTATTTTCCCTGATAAATCCCTTGCATATCTAACCTTCTCTCAACATTTGCTTCTTGAAGAACCTGGATCAACCTACTTCATCTGTAAAATTGATATAATAATAGTATCTATGTTATAGGACTATGAGAAAGATCAAGCATAATATAGCTATAAAGTGCTTTCAAAAGTTTCCAGTGTCTACTGGGTGCTATAAAATTGTTTGCTGCTATTAGCATTGTTATTAATTTGCTACTCACTCAACATAGCATACACTTGCATGAAGTAGAGCATACATATATAATCGTATCTGCCAAACACACACACACACACACACACACACACACACACATACACACACACAGACACAAAACTCCTTTTTCATTCCAACCATGGAAAGTCATAATTACCTTTCAGGGTGCAGCTCTGAAATCATCATCTATGAAATACCTTTTCTAACTCACTTCCCTTTTCTTCCTACAGTCCCATGTATGCCATCCTCCTACAACTTTTATTAACACTAATCTCATTGTGGAGTCACTGATTATTGGTTGCTACTTCCAATGCTTGAGTCCTTCAAGGACTTAGATTTTTATCAAGTATTTTTGTTTTGTATGTGTTTGTAGTACTTTGCACAATACTCAGCACATTTTGGAGGCCAATAACATATTTTTTTAAATTACTGAGAAAATGGATGTTTGCACATATGCATTGTATTGATTTAGTAGCAATACAGGAATAAAATGTGCCACGATATCACTCAAGCTGGAACAGCTGAACTTTCTTTGCTTGAGTAGAATCTATAACACTCAAAACTTCTCAAATTTTTCAGTATCAGCTTACGACTCAAAGACTAAGGATTTTGAAATCCAAGTTAAATAGCTGTCCTTGGTGTATGTAGGGAGGCACCACTAATGAAAAATAAATGCGATTCTTCCATAAATCACTTTGTCCTTCTACAAGTTCCTTCGGGCTCTAACAGGCTGTAATTCTAAGCCAACGTCAAACAGAAGCTACTGAAAATTCAACATTACTCTTAGTTTCATAGTTTTTATCTTCTTCCTTTAATAAATAATTGAATAAAGACAACCTTGAGAAAAGAAAGGACTGAAGGAATACAGTTCCTTGACATCTGTCCAAATCTTGTGCCTCATTTTCATATCCAGCTGATCCTTTTTAGTCTGTGTTTCCACAGACCTGGTTATCTTCTTACTCTAATACTCATAAATGAACAATGATAATGATAACAAAACTTTCCATTTGTGTACATTTATTAAATGAATTTTTTGATCACCTGCACTGTTCTAAGCACTAAAGAAACAGTAACAAACAAAACAGTCAAGAATAAAACAAATACACAAAAGCTCACCTGCCTTTATGGAGCTCACATCCTGGTAGAGTGAGATAGATAACAAATAAATAAATGTGTAAGATGTAATATGGTGATTAGTTTGTGGAGAAAGGTAGGAAAAAAGCACCAAGAGAATATAAAGTCCTCAGGGTCCGGCGAATGTAAACTTTTAAAATAGGAAAAAATAGAGAAATCCTCACTGGGAAGAAGACATTTAAAGATGTATATGATATAGGTGAAAGGATGAAGCAGAAGGTATCTCAGGAATAGCATATCAGACAGAAAACACTGTCTTTGAGATGGAGTATGTCTAGAATATTTCAGGAACATCAAGAAACCAAGGTAGTTGGAACAGGAATCTCTAAAAGAAGAAAGTGGTAGCAGATGAGGCCAGAGAGATAACAGGGAGCTAGGCGTAGGTCATGGTAAGGTTGCTGGATTGTACCCTGTGTAAGATGAAGACATACTAGAGGTCTTTGAATATATTTTTAGAGATTTCTGTGTATACATCTTGAATCAAGACCTTTGTATGATACCATGCCCTCGGTAGGAATAACACATAGGGCCAGGAATCAAGAGGTGGAAGCAGGTATGGGCCTCTTACTGTAATTCCCAATGACCCACTCAGAGAATTTGAGCTTCCTGTACAAGCAATGCTATGCTGCGCAATATTACAAGTCCTCATCATCAAAAGGGGAACATTCCCACAAAGGGCCAAAGCAAGGGTTAGATATGGTGCTATGGCTATGCCTAGGAACTTTAGATTCCTACTGTCTAGGGATCATAGGGGAAAAGAAGACTCATTTTCTAAAGCTAAATTGGAATACACTTGGTGCCCGTGCGATCCACTAGACCAATGGTGTTGACAAATGCACAGGTACCAAAATTCTGGCCTGAGAAGAGCATAGTAAGAAACTGTGGGGCTCATATTCCTCCAGAGGAGGGTCTGGGCTTTGCCATAGGTAAGCCTCCAAGATCAGCATTGGTGGCAGCTACAGGTAAAGGTGATATAGGTTAAGTCATGGAGAATGGAGATAGTGAGTTTCATCTGTGGTCCTAAGACTAACTGCATGGTAAGAATTGTAGCTCTTCTCACTAACATTCCTATTTTAATTTACCTCTCAGGAATGTAGGAGGTGTTATACCCAAATGAATATAAAAAGGTGGATGTGAGCAGCACAAGGGATGGACTTCAGAAGAAACAATGATGAACCCCCAAGATGTCCCTCTTGGGGAAAACATATTGCCTTAGCTTCTGGAGGTGCTAAGGTCATAACCTTCAGGTGTCAGAACATTCAAGTCTTGTCTCAAGAGACCCATCTTGCTCAAAGTCATCCTCTTCCCAGGGCAATCTGTCAATAATGGCTGGTTGAGATGGGGTCTATGAAGGTCCAGCTATTCCAACCTAAGGAAGGAAAACATTAGAGGCCATTTTATCTCCAGAGCCTCCTGTGGGTTGACTTGGGGTTGTAAAGCCTACATCTCAACTCAATGTCTCCCTCTACCTGATCCTATTTTCTTTCCACAGGTGTCGATCAAAAGGGCACTCCATAATAAATATTATTCTTGTTGAACTCTGTCTCAGAGTCTACTTCCTAAGGAACCACTGTTACAGGGAAGGAGGTGCCTACTGTCTCATGAATGGCTCTTTTGTTCTGTTGACCACCCAGATTCATTCCAATAGTCAAATCTTAGAGATGCACGGGTGAATTTGGGTTAGAGAAATCTCAATTGGCCCAGCATAAAATAGCGAGAAAATGTGAGACTTCCTGGAGCTAATGTTAGAGGAAGTGAGGAGAGAGAAAAACAAGCCAAAGAAGGAGAAACAAATCAGAAAACAGTATTTATACCGTTTTCTAGCACTATATGAGGTAAAGCAAACCACTAGAAGAATTCCAGTGGCATCATGATCCGAAGGACTTTGAGTAACAAGGATGACTGATGTGGGATTTTACATTGTTTGCCTTATGTGCATTGTTCCTTCCTCTTGTTTAACATGCAGTGAAGTCTGCCATTTACAGAGATCTTATATGGTAGCTTTTATAAAAAGGGTCATATCTGAATTGATAAAATACAGAACAGGTAGGAAGCTGATCTATTAATGTTTCAAATTTATAGGAATCAGGAACTCAGAGTCATTGGTAACCGTGGTAATATAATCTCCAGTGAAGGTGCTGGTATTTAATCATATTGAAACCTTAAGCAGCATTTGAGTTGTGTCTGTTTACTTGTTTGTTTAATCCTTTAGAAAGTGCTTTCTTATGGGTAAGGACAGTGCCCATGATGCAACAAATTGCCACACTCATAATTAATACTCCTTAAATATTTGTGTAATAAATGTATATGGGCATGAAGGACTGTATTTAGTCGTACAGATATCTGCCTCCTCATTAAACTATGAACGTTTGTGGATCAGGATCACTAAAATAATTATTATGCAAAGTGCCTAGAACAATGTTTGACTCATAATAAATGAGTTAATTGATGAATAGAATGTCTAAAACTGATACACACCAAAGCAAGACACAGGTGTCAAGGATCAATTTATTCTCTCAGCTCTATACAACTAGAGATGGGCCTGGTGAATATAACTTCTTTACTACCTGGCACAATGCTAAGCTTTTAAGTAGAGGGCACTGGAGAGACACTGCAGCAGGAAGAGAATTTCCTGGTTCTGATAAGCTCATTTGGCAGGATCTTGTAGAGCACTTGGCTTATCCAACTCCTGGATCCTGCAGCACCAAAATTTTCCAATGCTTGGCTCTGACAGCAAGTGCACCTTCTCCATTGCCCAACTACTGTAATGCATGGTGGCCAACCTCACCCAGTAGCTAGCAACTTCCTGTACAACCATTCTCCTTTTGGTCTGGTTTATAATTGAGTGTCTCCAGTAAGACACCAACCTATGCAGTTTTCTAAGAAGTACCGTGCAGGGACCATACAGGGAAGTTTTTTAACAAGTTTTGGAGAGTAATAACCAGAAAGTTTCTCTGGCATGGCTTCACAGAGAGACTTCTCTGTTATCTAGTGAATGATGGTTGTCCCTTCTACAAGAAGATCTGCATCTCAGCCCTGAGAGGCTACTCCTTTGGGCTCTCTATCTCAAACCTAGGGTCAGCCTGCTGCTTATATCTGCTATTTCTGTATACTTTGGACTTCACTCTACTTGTTGATAATCCTTAATTACTCCAATGACCCTTTATAGTTGATGATTCTTCATATTAAACTTATCATGTTCAAATTTCTGGGTGGTTTCTCTCTTCTGATTGGACCCTGCCTGTATGGTAAAATACTTAAGACTGAAGGATCAAGAACTACTGTGAATTGACTGTTCTCCTTTCCACATATTTACCCTCTGAATTCCAGCTGTTTTGCACATAATTTACAGCACTGAAAAAAAATTAAAAACTGTAAGAAACTCAGGTTAACTGCCTTTACTCCATAATAGTAATAATATCCAAAGATCAAATATCAGCAAATATCAACAAGTATGTTAAATCTGGTCACAATGTTTGTGAATGTTAGGTAAATAAATGCAAATTGTTTCATTTTCTTTAACTTCAAGATTTTCTCACAACCTGTATCCTGCCAACGTGAAATTTTGAACCTCTAAGAGGTAGATGGATTATTAACATCTTGCAAAAACTATTTAATAGTCTTTTCATTTGGAGACTACCTCACCAAACGTGCCTCCCAAACACATGTGCAAGAGCTACCTTTAGGATTACCTAGCTCGGTGATTCTCATGTGTACTTCAAGGACTAGCATTAGCATCACTTGCGAACAAGATAGAAATGCAAATTCTACTGCCCATCCCAACCTACTGAATCAAGAACTGAGTACGGGGCCTAATAGTATGAATTTTTAACAATCCCTCTAGGTGATTATTAAACACATTAGAATTTTTTGAAGCATTGATCTAACTTAATACTATCTTTTTATAGGTGAGAAAACTGAATGTCAGAAAATTTTAGAGCATGCCAGGTTCAAACAACTTGCAATTAACAAAACAAATGTTCTGTTTTCAAACGAACTTGCCTACTGGTTCTTTCTTCTAAGCCTGACCTTTAGTCATGATTGCTTCTGAAACCTTTCTCTAGCACTTCTTACCATTTTTGGGGTGTATAACAGGCAAACAGAAAATGGACTTGAATAGAGTAAAGATGGTCTTTTTATAGATATTAAAAAGAATAAGCAAGTGTTATAAATATGGAATCGCTTCTGAGATGCAGTAAACACGTTGTTTCTAAGGTGCTCAAACGTTACTGTCCATTGAGTAAAATACAGTATAGAGAGTTCAAGCATGAATGAAGTTTGGACTAGAAGAGGTGGTCTTTAGAAACCATTCGCTCATGAAATGTTGTAATTTTATGATCCCATAATATGATGTTTGCTATCTTATTAAATAATCTCCCTGTGGGAAGAGATGTCTCTCGAACGGAAATAAAATCCTCCCGGGCTCTGGCTCCTCCCTCCTTTCTCCACAAAATTTTGTATTTGGCCAGATGCTTCTCCTTTTCATTTTCCATTTAGGTGGCATTTTCAAATATAGAAAACAATTTTGCAAACTCCCTGCCGTTTCTGTTTTGCTTGGGCTCCACAGAGGCCCAAATAATTTATGGAAAAACAGCACCTGTGTTTTCACCAGGAATGGCTTTCACCACATTGATGAATTTCAAATGAAGGGCATCTACCTCATTTAAGTTAAATGGAAAGCAAGTTCTCTCTCCATTTCCAGAAATTGATTGCAGAATGTGCTTGAAAACTATTTTCTTGCCTCATAAAAACATTAGGCCAGTTGTAAACATGTTAGACCAAGCTATACCCTCTGAGGGGAAGAAGACAGTAGGTTCAATTTTTTCAAAGAAAGAAATTCTGGGGTTACTTTTTGAAGATTTCTCCAAATTGATTGATTCATTGTTTCATTTATTCATGCAACAAAAGTTTGTGGTACATTTATTCACTAAAGAAATATTAATTCATTTGCCACCTATTCTGTAAACAGCCTTTCTAAGAAATAAGAATATTTTACAGGGAGCAGGGGCCCATTAAATTTTTAGGTCAACATGGAAGATTGAGCATGAGTTTATCATTTATCTCTTCTTTAATCTAAAATGAGAATCAGCAAACTATGATCTGTGAACCATTTTTTTGTAAATAAAATTTTATTGAAACACAGCCACACTGTTTATTTTATATATTATTTTAGAGTGTTCTGTTTATTTTTCTCTTTGATTTTCTTTTTTCTCTGTGTTTTATTTAGGATAGTTTCTATCAGTATGTCTTTGTGTTCACTAATCTTTTCTTCTACAATGTTAAATCTGCAATTGGTCCAATTTATTTATTTATTTTTAAATTTCTCACATAGCCTTCTTTATCTCTAGAAGTTAGGTTTAAATTTTAATTAGTATCTTTCGTGTCTCGATTTTACTTTTTGAATAAGCAGAGGAGGACACTAAATTAGTTCTAAAATATATTATTTTAATAATATAAATAATGTTATATTATAATAACCTATTTAGTGTCCTGTGTTTCAATATCTGTGCTACTTCTGAGTCAGTTTAAATTTATTTGTCTTTTTTCCTCTTTATGGATCGTATTTTCTTTTTTGCCTGCCTAGTAATTTTTAACTGGATGCCAAACATTGTGAATTTTATATTAAGTGATTAATATTTATGTCATCCTATAAATACTCTTGAGCCTTCTCCTGAAATGCGGTTTAACTATCTGACGTCAAGGGAAGTGCCATCCAAGAGAATTAGAGGGTACATACCTGGTACTCAAATAAGGGACTGGGAATAATGTCTGCCTCCTTCTAGCAAGACTCAAAAATTGTTAATTCATAGAGCACTAGTTGGCAGCACAGAGCTTAGTGTTAATTTATTATGGTTATTATTATTGAGGCAAGGCCCGTTGTACCCTACCCAATGCTCATTGAATCCTGAGGCTTTTACGATCTGGCTGGTGAGAACAGGCACTATGACTGTGTTAGCTCGGGACACTGTTATATTTAACCCTAAAAGGTTGTTCTTTCCTTGGCCTTTGGCAGTTTCCTCATGTGCATTTGCTTCTCAGTACTCTGCTGAACATTTGCAGGGTACCTTCTGATGCTTTCTGCAGAACTCTCTGTGTGTACCTTCCATCTCCCTACTAGCCTGTCTTGTGAACCCTAGCTGTTTTGCTTTCCCTGGACTCTCAGTTCTGCTCATCTGCTCAAGGAGTACACACAGCTCTATCTTGGTTCTCCTACCCTGAGTCTGAAAAACTAGCAAGGTGCGGCGATTATGCACTCATCTCTTTTGTTTTGCATCTGTTGGAGATCCATGTCCTGTCTTGTCCCATGCACAATGTTTTTAAAATCGTAATTCCATGTATTTTGTCATTTAAAAAACATGTTAGTTGTTTTACACAGGAAGGTAAATCCTGCCCTTGGCAGAGTAGAGGTCTTGGAACGATGACTTTGAATGATGTGGAAAAGAGCGTGGACTTCATGCTGAGGAAATGAAGCACCCTTCAGTCCAGAGTTGCCCACTGTGTGCACCAAATGTTGATCATTGCCTCTGGCCATGGGCAAATTTATCTGTGTGCTCCTGAGTTCCACACTGATATTATTTTCTATGGGCCCTGAAGTGAAAACGTTAGGGAAGAACTTTTCTTAGACGTTGGGGTTTTAAAGATAGTTCTTAAGAAAAGTAATGGGTACATGCCTGGTAGTAGAAAGAACAGATTTGTAGTGAGGTGAAAAGGGATTAAAGGGGGAAAGAGCAGTGGAGTTAGGAATGAAAGTTTAAAGGTTTTTAATATGACCAAGAGATCATTTTCAGTCTAGCAGATAATCAGACAAGTATAAACCTAATACATTTCTTATTTTAAATTTTTTTTAAAGAAGAGCTCGAGCAACACAGTGGGAGTTTTTTGAGGCAGGTGGACAACATACTCAAATGAATAGCTGATTTTATTTTGCACATGAAGGAAAATAGCCAAAAATGGTTCATCAAATTAGATAAAAGCCTGTGAATGATTATCCCTAAGGAATTCTTCCACCTGCCAGCCCTTGGAGAATGAGATTGCCTCCTTTTAAAAATCCTCAACAGTCGCTCAAAGATCTGGCAAATTCATTATCACCTCTAATAGCTTCTAATTAAACTGTTATAGTAAAGCTGTAGGATTTTTAAAAAGTCACCCATGCACAATAACACCTGTTAAGTGTTCTCATATGTTGAGCACAGATACAGAAAGAGTACACACCTGCTCTATGGCATGCTGTCCTGCCTCAAATACAGGCACCAGACAGTTTCTTCTGGAAGGGACCTCTGAGACCAGAGACTGCTGGGGACATAGGGGGCATCCTCTTTCCAGCAATACTCAGATAGGAACTGGATGACTTTCTGGAAGTGTCTACAGCAAAGAAAAGCCTATTATTCATTAAAGCTGTCAAGTTGTGGTGTTTCTGACAAGCTGGGGCAAATATGTACAGACTTAATGAAAAACACAATATCATTATGCTTACCCAGTGCCTTATAACTCAAAATGCAAGTCCATGTGATGAATTTAATCAGGCATCAACACATGATTGAGTTCTTATTATGTTACTGACACATTGCTTAGTAGTGGGATAGATAGGTGAGATCATTAACCTCACAAAGCTCAGAATGCGGTGGAGAAGACAGAGCCTCTACCTGTAGGACACGGAACTCATTTGATTTGGTCCCCGCCCCGCCTCCCCCCACCCCCGGCCTTTTCAGGAGGGCAGGGCAGGTGTTCTTCACCCTTTTACCACAGTGTCAATGCTTGGCCAACATCTTACAGTTTATAAGTGGCCAAACTTGGACACTCCTCTGGTTATTTGGGATCTTCCCTTGGTTCTCTTTTCCCACAGCAGGCTTTCAACAATTCTATGTTCCTCAGAATGTACTGCCTTTCTCAGCAGAAGGTTCTAGAACACAATCGCTAGGCCCAGATTCATGAAAAAGATGATAGCTGGCATTTTCCATCAAGGGAGCTTTTTAATAATGAATAATCCCATGATATATTTAACTTCTTTAAAACTATTGCAATTCAGACTAAAGAACAGCAACAATTCTCTGTCCCTCATGAAACCAGTAATTAATTGCAATGAGGACCTAATGTTGTCACCTTACATGCTGGCATCTAGGAGACCCAGAGGCAACGGAAACACAGGCCTAGTTGCAATTCTGGGGAAGGGGCTTCTGAGAGCTTCATGGCACAAGACAAGAGAACAATTTTGATTCTTTCCGAGAAATTCCCTGTTTCCAAAAAAAGTGACGAAAAGCACATCCTAAGGCATGCTATTTTTGTGAGATGAGTTAGCTCTCGGGCATGACTAAAGTTTGCTGCTTTTCCCATGTTTTCTTTTTTGTTTGTTTGTTTTCGTTTTTGTTTTTGTTTTCTGGATGAAGTTTAGAGAAAAAAGAAGCCTGTATTCTTGGCCTTCAGTGCACTGAACCCAGCATGAATTCTACCTCAAAGCTGAGGTGGCTCAAAATAACATTTCTTGAGCACTTGTGTTATTCTATGTTTAGTGCCTACTGCTTTCACATATCAATATCAATATCTATACTTGTGCGTACCTGGCATGTGTATGTGTATACATATACCTGTACACACACGGAAAGAGAGGAAGAGTAAATATCATATATATGTATATGTATACGTATATATTTACCAAGTCACATGGTAATATAATGAAAAGTTTTACAATGTCTCCAAAAATGTGGCATTCTTTCAGTTTTATAGAAGATGAAAATGAAATCATTATATAATTATAATAAAAAATAGGTAACTATGATAATGGAGTTCTCTGTGTAATGGTCTTTGCTCCAAGCATTCTTTGATACATTAACTCATTTTATCTTTTAAAAAAAGTAAAAAAAAAAAGAAGCATGGAAATAAAAACAAAACTATTAAATGAGTACTATTAAAATGGTTCCTAATTTGAAAATGAGGACATACTGACACAGAGACATTAAAAGACCTGTCCATGGTCTCTCACAATTAGAAAGTGGCAAGTTTCCAGGCGATGAGTGTGGTATAAAACTTTCACAAGTTCTACATCTGACAAAAGACTAATATCCAGACTCTACAAGGAACTCAAACAAATTAGCAAGAAAAAAAATCCCATCAAAAAGTGGGCTAAGAATGTGAGTAGACAATTCTCAAAAGAAAATATACAAATGGCCAAGAAATATGAAAAAATGTTCAACATCACTAGTTATCAGGGAAATGCAAATCAAAACTATAATGCGATACCACCTTACTCCTGCAAGAATGGTCATAATTAAAAATTTAAAAAGTAATAGATGTTGGCATGGATGTGATGAAGAGGGAACACTTTTATGCTTCTGGTGGGAATGGAAACTAGTACAACCACTGTGGAAAACAGTGCGGAGATTCCTTAAAGAACTAAAAGTAGAACTACCATTTGATCCAGCAGTCTCACTACTAGGTATCTACTCAGAGAAAAAGAAGTCATTATATGAAAAAGACACTTGCACACGCATGTTTATAGCAGCACAATTTGCAATTGCAAAGACATGGAACCAGTCCAAATGCTCTTCATCAACAAGAATTGATAAAGAAAATATGGTGTATATATACCATGGAATACTACTCAGTCATAAAAAGGAATGAAATAATGGCATCCACAGCAATCTGGATGAAACTGGAGACCATTATTCTAAGTGAAGTAACTCAGAAATAGAAAACAAAACATCATATGTTCTCATTTATAAATAGGAGCTAAGCTATGAGGATGAAAAGGCATAAGAATGATACAATAGATTTGGCGGACTCAGGGAGAAGGGTGGGAAGGGGATGAAGAGTAAAAGACTACACATTGAGTAAAGTGTACACTGCTCAAGTGATGGGTGCATCAACATCTCAGAAACCACCACTGAAGAACTTATTCATTCAACCAAACACCACCTGTTCCCCCCAAAACTATTGAAATAAAAAAATAAATTAAAGTATTACAAGTAGACCTTAAGAAAAAATAAATTACCATAAGCTTGATAGCTTAAAACAACACAAATTTATTATCTCACAGTCTGGAAGTCAGAAGTCTGAACCGGATCTCCCTGGGCTAAAATTAAGGAGTCAGCAGGGTGGAATTCCTTTCTGGAGGTTTTAGGGAAGAATCTGTTTTCTTGCCTTTTCTGGATTCTAGTAGCTGCCCACATTCCTTGGGTTGTGGTCCCCTTTTTATTTTCGAGACCAGCAATGGCCAATGGAGTCTTTCTCACATTGCAACACTCTAAGACTAATTTTCCTGCCTTTGTTTTTCACCTTGTGATTATATTGGGCCCACTATGAAAATCCAGGACAGTCTCTCCATCTCAACATTTATAACTCAATCACAGATTCTGAGGTTTAGGATGAGGATATCATTGGGAGGACTCTCATTCTGCCTATTACACCAAGTAATAGGATATCATGGGGGGACCCTTATTTTGCTTATTACACCAAGTATCTGAATTCAGCAGTTTACAAGAGAATACATCCATTTGTTCATAGTTTTCAAAATGGAAAACTTGTATATTTAACCCAGTAATAATATTTCTGGGGATTTATGCTACAGAAATATTTACACATGAACATAAAGATATTTACCAAGAAGTTAATCGCAGCACTAACTGGGCAGGCAAACATGGACATGATGAGCCTCAGGGCTCAGCAACAGCAGAGACTGCAGAGATAAATTACAGCCTGTCCATGCAAAGGATTCCTGAGCTACTTCCTATGTCTTCTCTGGTGGGTATTTTGCTCTCTCATTCTTATGCAACCACAGTGGCATCCTTGCTTCCTCCTCAGTCAGACCACAGCCCTTCGCTCTTCCTCTTCCTGCACTTCTCTTAAATCTCCATTCAAATGTCACCGTCTCTTTCTCTTTCCAGACCACACTCCCTGTCCAACTTAGCCATGCTTATCTTTCTCTGCAGCACCCATTTCCAACTGAGAAGCTGTATATTTACTTATTTATATGTTTGTTTATCTATGTACACTAGAATATAAGCTCTTCAAGGGAAGGAATTTTGCTACATAGACCATTATTTTATTTGCAGTACCTGGTATAGCAACTGCATTTACTAGGAAACTAACAAAGAAATATTTGTAGAATGAATGAATGAATGAATGAATGGATATACTCATTAAAAAGAGATTAAAAGATGTCTAAGATGAAAATATTTCTTGAATAACAATTTATTATGCCATATATATATATATATTCATTCCTATAAATATTATTACAAACATCTACATAGCCATACATAGTACATGATACCTAAATGTGATCTGTGGCTTTTGCTATTTACTTTATTACTTCTGAAATATAATAAACAATAACTATGTATGTTTTCTGTGGTCAGAAAAAAGTTTTAAGTGAATTTAAAAAATCTGAATCTAGGTTTATAATCCAAGTCAAATGCTGCCTTCTCGCTATGTATCACCTGCCTTGGAACGAAAACCTCATTTTAATTTTTTTTAACCTCTCAGATGACTGAGCAAAAATGAAATTCTAAAGAAGACATTTGTATCTGTCAGGATCTAGTCAAAATACAGGAACTACTCTTGGTATTTCATACTGAAAAAAAAATTGTAAGAAAGGAATTGACTATATGAGTGATAGAAGAAGGAAAATCAAGGCTGGGGTCTGTGAGGAAATAGTGATTAAGTAACATATGAAACTGCCACTGAACCTGGGGATACTAGAGATGATGTATTGTTACCAGAATCCAAAACTTGGGCCACTTAGCCAAAGTTGCACTCATGATGGATATATGGAGGGAAGTCCTGGACAACGGGACATAGAATCATTAAAGATGAGTAGCTGCTGTTAGAAATGTTACCCAAAGTGGAGAAAGATGGAGAGAGACATCCTCCTTCTCACCTTGCCAGCCAGTGATGTTATTGTTCAATGACCAAAATTACTCAGAAACCAGAAGGCAGAGGAGCCTGGGAAATGCAGTTCCCTGCACCATAGAACAAGGTGAGGAGAGGGATCGAATCTGAGAGGCAGGTGCCTGGTGTGATAGTTGGAAGGAATCACTGCTAGTCATCAAAAGCCACAACAAAATACCTAAGATAGTTTGCTATTCCAGTATGCTGCTAACGAAATTACGTTTATGTCCTAGTCATCTTGTCAGTGTCCATCTCTATGTGCATTTTGCTTTGTAATAGAAATGCAGTGTTCAATTTGCCTACGAAAAAAAAAAATACAACCAAACAAACAAAAACAACCTTTTAGGACATACAAGACACTCTCAGTTATAGAAATATTAAAAAGCAAGATCCTGCATTCTTCAAATATGTTCCACTGTGAAAACCAAAGTCTATTTATTTGGGTGAAAATCTATCATCAGGAGAAATAGAGACACATGCACTGTTTCTACCTGTCTGTCTATCTATCTATCTATCTGTCTATCTGTCTATCTATCTATCTATCTCTCTATCTATCTGTCTATCTATCTATCGATCTGTCAATCATCTATCTACACAGAGAGCAACACACACAGACACATGCAAACACACAGACACACACACACAAACACACAGACACAGACACTAACACACTCATATATATAGAGATAAAGTCCCTAAGGAATTTTCAAAATTATATCCTTGACATTTTGAAGTAAGTGTGTCTGTCTGTCTGTCTCTTATTGCATGTATTGGAGTATATAAGCCAGATATGACAACAAGAGTACAAAGAGAATGTAGATAGAAAAACATAGAATATAGGTAGAGAATATAGGTAGATAATCACAATAGTGGCATAGGAAGATATATTATGATTAGTCCACCATAAAACTACAAAAAGAGAAATTATGTGCATTTGATATATTGTAACAGACTAGTAGACATTATATTCAAAAAGGGTGTTATTGGTCAGATTAATAAGAGGGTATTATTCCTTGGAGACTGCTGAAATCAACCCCATTCATTAATCTTCCATAAAATAAATTAGACTACTTGAGCTTCTAAACATCTGGGATTAGGTGTAGCTTTGATGGGCCAAGAGCAAGTGATCTGAGGTTTATACAGAAATCTAATGGCAAAAATGAACTGAAACACTTGGATAAGAAACAGCCTGTAGTTTTAATTTGATTCTCCTTGTCTTCCAAGGAAAAAGTTTCCTGGATTGCCGAACTTTAGACATTCTCTGCATTACCTTCTGAAAATCTCATGCATGCTATGAATAAAATTCTCATTTTATGGGGAAGAGGAGAAAATTAATACATGTAGTCCTGACTTTACCTCTTCTTTTCCAATGTCTTGCTGGGTTTGGCTCCCTGTTAATCCACTATAACTATTCCAACTTGGTTCATTCAAAACCACTCTGGAAGCCATTCTTCCTCGTCTGTCTTCATGTTTGTTAGAAGTAATATGTTTAAGGATCTCAATATCTTTCCAGTGACCCAGGCTCCATGCTTGGACAACCAATACTTATTCCTCTGCTGTTTCGTCCACACTATCTTGCCTAGCTTTCAAGCTTTACCTCCTATTTCCATTCCTACTTCTCCGTCCACACTCCTACCATTCTCATTCTCACCTGCACTGTTGCAATAGCCATCCAAAAACTCGGTGAACTTGCAGACTTGTGCTAAAGTCCATTCTTCATACTGCTGTGGATTAATCTTTCTATGGCATGGTTAGGCTGTTATTTTGCTTAAAAACACTCAAATTTTTGTAACTTTTATTTTAAATTTAGGGGTACAAGTGCGGGATTGTTACATAGGTAAACTTGTGTCATGGGGCTTTGTTGTAGGATTATTTCATCACCCAGGTATTAAGCCTGGTACCCACTGGTTATTTTTCCTGATCCTCTCTTTCCTCTCAGCCTTCACCCACTGAAAGGCCCCAGTGTGTATTGTTCTCCCTCTATTTGTCTATGTGTCCTCAACATTCAATATTTTCTTACTGTGTACAGTTGTAGATTTACAATTAACATTGAAGAAGAGTTAGAAAAGATATAACATAAAAATAAAAGACAAACCTTATTTAATTCTTTCTTTTTAGAACCATATACATTAGCCAGTCACTTATTCTGCATCTCTGCAACATGCTTTCATGCGGAAGGACTTGTAGCTGACTGGGAGTTGTTTACATTGCCTGTACACAAAATTGTTATATCCAAGTATGTATTAGATGTATTCATTCTGCCAGAAATGGTTTCCTTTGTTTTCCTTTTTTATCTTTTACCCTTATCCCTTGCTATACATCTTTTTAAATTCAGTTAAATTCTATGTCTACAAAAGGTTTCCCCTGATCTATTCTCTCTCCATCCTGGCTGATTTAATTCCTCACTTTGTTGACTTCTCAGAGCTCTGTACCTCTCTCACTTTGTTTTCTGCATTCACTCTTAACCAAATTCTGTCTTGTAATATTGTCCATCTTAAGTGGGACATACTGTCATTGCTGACTGTACCTTAGGCTCCCAAACAGCCAGAGCAATGTTATCTCTATACCCTGGATCCCTTACCAGGTCTAGCATGGTTTGTGGTATGGTAATTAAGATTCCTTTTTTATGCTTCTGCTGTAGTCATACGTACCCTTTTAAATATTGCTTTTATAAGTCCTTGCTATTGGGTTAAAGGAAGAGAGCAAACATGACGTCCTCAAGACTAACAAGGTTCAGACTTCCATGTTTTCCTCTAAGACAGAGCTGAAAGAGGCATCGATTTACATTAAAATGAAAATAATAACAGCAACAACACTATTTACTCATGTCAAGACTGTGAAATAAAATCAAGGGTTTATCACTGTGGAGTTGAAAACTAAAAAATAAGAAATGTATCTGAATCTGTGGTCTCCTAGAGTATAGGTATCAACAAGGCCACAGTTCAGGAGTGTGGGTTTTGGGTACTCTTATGGACTGAATTATGTCCCTCGAAAATGCATGTGCTGAAATGCTAACTTCCAATGTGATAGCATTTGAAGATGGGGCGTTTAAGATATAATTAAGGTTAGATGGGGACATGAGGGTGGTGCCTCCATGATGGAGATTATTGCCTTTATAAGAAGAAGAAGAGATTAGCGTTCTCTGTATCTTTCTTCAATATGTGAAGCTACAGTGAGAAGATGGCAGTCTGTAGACAAGGAAGAGTCCCTTCCCTAAAACCTGACTACATGGGAATCCTGATCTTGGACTTTCCAACATTTAGAATTATGAGAAATAATTGTCTGTTGTTTAAGCCACACAGTCTATGATATTTTGTCACAGCAGCCTGAGCAAACTAAGATGGGTATACTGTTTAAAATGGCCCTGATAATTCACCTGGAAGTATAAAATATTCAGAGCTGCCTGAAAGTTATACAAACCCAGCCAACCCAGTGATATGCACAGCATAATGATGACAGGAGGGAAAAAAAAGGATTTTCTGTATGTTTTTTGTCTCACTGTCTCCTTTCCCTGTCTCTGTGCAATCCTTATTGAGTTCAATCGTATTATAGATAAACCTTTTATTGTAGACTTTGCTTTCTCATTAGACTTGAGGCTCATTTTGAGTACTACCTATGTAATATTCTTCTCTATAAACTCTGATCTGAGCCTAGATTGAAGCACGTAATGATAACTCAATTTTTCTGTAAAACAAGTAGGAAGTTGTTCCCGTTTATGAAAAAAAAAAGTCTAGATTTAAACATTCCTATGGGAAATGATGAAATACAGTTCGAGTTCCTAAGGTTATATACACATAAAAAAATTAATCTCAGAGAAGTCAAGTAGCTTATCTGAGATCATTTTGTAATGTGATGATTTGTGTCCAAAACTGATACACAGTTTACTTGTTTTCTTTTCCAAAAGGCTAGCGCTTTTATTTAAGTAGAGAAATATGATCTAACTTTCACAATTTCTCAAAGTGTATCTCTAGAGATATTAATAAGACTATATTAAGAAAGATGTTATGGTTTTGGAGGCTGAGGCAGGCAGATGGCTCGAGTTTGAGAACAGCCTGAGAAACATGATGAAACCCCATGTCTACCAAAAAGTATTTTTAAAAAATCAGTCTGCCAGGCACAGAGGTTCACACTTGTAACCCCAGCACTTTGAGGGTCAAGGTAGGCAGATCACCTGAGGTCAGGAGTTCGAGACCAGACTGGCCAACATGGTGAGATCTCGTCTCTACTAAAAATACAAAAAATTAGCTGGGCGTGGTGGTGCACACCTGTAATCCCAGCTACTCAGGAGGCTTTAGGCAGGAGAATTGCTTGAACCTGGGAGGAGGAGGTTGCAATGAGCTAAGATTGCTCCACTTCACTCCAGCCTGGGTGACAGACTGAGTAAGACTTTGTCTCAAAAAAATAATAATAAAAAATTTAAAAAACCTCAAGTCATATGACCCAGCAAGTTTATTTCTGACCCTCTTGGCTCTAGCCAAGAGAAATAATTAAATATATACACAAAAGTGTTTGTATAAAATTATGCAAAGCATGCTATTCATTATCACTAAAAACTGGAAACAATTCAAATGCCCATCAACAGGGGAATGGAGAAACACACTGTAGAATATGCATACAATATAATACCAATAACAGAGAACAAACTACTAATACATGCAATACCACGGATGAATCTTAAAAACATGCTGAGTGAAAGAAGACAGATGCAGAAAAAAAAACACCTATCGTATCATGCCATTTACACAAAATGCAAGAACAAGCAAAGCTAATCAATGAGAATGGAAGTTAGAACAGTGATTCTCCTTTAGGAGAATAAGGTTGAAAAAAGAAGGCAAGAAATTTCTGGAGTACAATGCGAGTACAATGTTTTGTATGTTGACAAAGTGGTGGATATGCTGGTGTAAGCATTTGGCAAGCAGTGTTAAGATGAACAATTATGATTATGCATTTTATTGCAAATAAATTACGCCTCAATAAATTACTGTGAACATTAATAAAAACTGCTGTGGCAGAAAAATTCAATCTTCTTGATTTTCTCATTTAAGTATCTTACGAATAAAAAAGTCAAAAATTTTAATTGCTCTTTTTCCTTGTGTTTTTCCTTCTGCATTCCAGGAGCAGTTCTTTTACACAACTCTTCCTGAAGAAAACAACAACAAAAAACTTGTTTGTAGTGACCCGTAATTTATAATGAGCAAATGCTTTCACATACATAAAACTTGCAGGAAGTATCTGGAATTATAAAAGTTTCAACAGGAGAGCAGTTGGGTCTAATGTATGCAATCCAATATAACGCAATGTGTTATATCTAGGGAGTATATTAGCAATAAGTACTTTTTATTACAAAGCACTAGGCCTTCAAGAAATTTTTTATGACTCACTAAAATGGTAGCAAAGTGTGGACTATTTTGTTGTTGTTGCTGCATTTTCCAGAAACCACACACCTTATATTGAATTAATCTATAATTGTTGGGCAATTTCTTTTTCCAACTGAACAGCACTTTTGAGACTACATTTTTCTGCTAGGTCATGAAAAGAAAATTGGAAATATCACATATCTGCTGACGTGTCATACAAGGGTCCTTTCATTTTGCATTTTCTTTTTCTCTCTGAATGAAGGCAAAAAAGCTTTTAAAGACAAAAATGCTTCCTATGGGTTCTCTCCCCTGAATGAAAACCATTTATCCTATAATTTGAGGCAACATGTCTTATAAACGAAGACTGAAGTCAGAGGTAGTTGTTTTGCTATTTTGTGAACATTCAAAGTCCACTGACTCCTTGTAAAAAACAAACCCATGTCTTGAAAACACTAAGTATTCTGACTTTTACATTCTCTTCACATGCTGTTCTTTTTTAAAAGGAACAACTGAAGGAAATTGCTCCCTCCTTTTCCCTTTTTTTAAAATCTCAAATAGAAACATTTACTCTGAAAACTTTCGTTGCATTGAATTTTTGGCCTACCAATTTGGCATACGGACTTTGTCCGCCTGAAGCAGAGCTGCAGCATGTTGCCACCATCTTTGTGGGTTTAATGCTAGAGTAATTGTCAAAAGAGTGAGTGGCGTTTATGACCTTGCACCTAGCAGGCACTTTTTGTATTTTCATTGTTTTTGAGCCTGGATTTGCTTGGATGCAGCAAACTAAGTGAAGGTTTAATGAGGGTCAGGGTCAGAACACAAAAACAACCCTTTCATTTTAATTAGTTCCCAAGAAACCTTTCTCTATTTCAGGTAAGAGCTCAATTCCCTTTAATGTAAATGCTGATGCCGTGATGAACTAACTGGAGACTCTCCCCTTATAAGTACCTATTAGCTCACATACTTTGGGAATGTTACTTCTTCTCTTTCTCGTTTTCAACTGTTAATCCAAATCACTCATGACTGACTTTCTCACATATTCCTGTTCCCATTGATCTCTTACTTTTCCAATTAGCGATATATAAAATATATTGTGATGTTTATTTATATCAATTTCATACAATTCTCTAATTACTTTATGAATAGATCATTTTATGTAATACATTTAAATAAGATATGGAGGGGGAGTAAACTTCATTTTAAAAAGAAATTAGGAAAAGAATCACAAAGTACCTAGAAGAAGGGGAGGGAGAGATATAAAGCTGATAAAGCATGTAAATCACTAGTGTCATAAGTACAATTAAGAATATTTTTAAAAATTGACTATTAGAAATGAGATAATATATATGAATGGATTTGCAATTCCATGGGAACGTATCTAACTTTGCAGAGTAAGTTGATGTTTTCTAGAAAAATGTAAACTACCAATATGTATTTGAAAAAGATAATAAATGTGAAGAGCTTGAATAGGAGCATTCAATAAAAATAAAACATACTCTAATCCCTTGTTATCTTTCTTTTTTTAAATATACTTTAAGTTCTAGGGTACATGTGCACAATGTGCAGGTTTGTTACATGTGTATACATGTGCCATGTTGGTGTGCTGCCCCTATTAACTTGTCATTTACATTAGGTATATCTCCTAATGCTATTCCCTCTACCCCCTCACAATAGGACCCGGTGTGTGATGTTCCTCTTTCTGTGTCCAAGTGATCCCATTGTTCAATTCCCACCTATGAGTGAGAACATGCAGTATTTGGTTTTCTGTTCTTGCGATAGCTTGCTGAGAATGATAGTTTCCAGCTGCATCCATGTCCCTACAAAGGATATGAACTCATCCTTTTTTATGGCTGCATAGTATTCCATGGTGTATATGTGCCACATTTTCTTTTATTATTATTATTATTATTATTATTATACTTTAAGTTCTAGGGTACATGTGCATAACGTGCAGGTTTGTTACATATGTATACTTGTGCCATGTTGGTGTGATGCACCCATCAACTCGTCATTTACATCAGGTATAACTCCCAATGCAATCCCTCCCCCCACCCCCCTCCCCATGATAGGCCCCGGTGTGTGATGTTCCCCTTCCTGAGTCCAAGTGATCTCATTGTTCAGATCCCACCTATGAGTGAGAACATGCGGTGTTTGGTTTTCTGTTCTTGTGATAGTTTGCTAAGAATGATGGTTTCCAGCTGCATCCATGTTCCTACAAAGGACACAAACTCATCCTTTTTGATGGCTGCATAGTATTCCATGGTGTATATGTGCCACATTTTCTTAATCCAGTCTGTCACTGATGGAGATTTGGGTTGATTCCAAGTCTTTGCTATCGTGAATAGTGCTGCAATAAACATACGTGTGCATGTGTCTTTGTAGCAGCATAATTTATAATCCTTTGGGTATATACCCAGTAATGGGATGGCTGGGTCATATGGTACATCTAGTTCTAGATCCTTGAGGAATCGCCATACTGTTTTCCATAATGGTTGAACTAGTTTACAATCCCACCAACAGTGTAAAAGTGTTCCTATTAGAGACTTAAATGTTTCCTGACTTTTTAATGATCGCCATTCTAACTGGTGTGAGATGGTATCTCATTGTGGTTTTGATTTGCATTTCTCTGATGGCCAGTGATGATGAGCATTTTTTCATGTGTCTGTTGGCTGTATGAATGTCTTCTTTTGAGAAATGTCTGTTCATATCCTTTGCCCACTTTTTGATGGGGTTGTTTGTTTTTTTCTTGTAAATTTGTTTGAGTTCTTTGTAGGTTCTGGATATTAGCCCTTTGTCAGATGAGTAGATTGCAAAAATTTTCTCCCATTCTGTAGGTTGCCTGTTCACTCTGATGGTAGTTTCTTTTGCTGTGCATAAGCTCTTTAGTTTAATTAGATCTCATTTGTCAATTTTGGCTTTTGCTGCCGTTGCTTTTGGTGTTTTAGACATGAAGTCTTTGCCCATGCCTATGTCCTGAATGGTACTACCTAGGTTTTCCTCTAGGATTTTTATGGTATTAGGTCTAACATTTAAGTCTCTAATGCATCTTGAATTAATTTTCGTATAAGGAGTAAGGAAAGGATCCAGTTTCAGCTTTCTACTTATGGCTAGCCAATTTTCCCAGCACCATTTATTAAATGGGGAATCCTTTCCCCATTTCTTGTTTCTCTCAGGTTTGTCAAAGATCAGATGGCTGTAGATGTGTGGTATTATTTCTGAGGACTCTGTTCTGTTCCATTGGTCTATATCTCTGTTTTGGTACCAGTACCATGCTGTTTTGGTTACTGTAGCCTTGTAGTATAATTTGAAGTCAGGTAGCGTGATGCCTCCAGCTTTGTTCTTTTGACTTAGGATTGTCTTGGAGATGTGGGCTCTTTTTTGGTTCCATATGAATTTTAAAGCAGTTTTTTCCAATTCTGTGAAGAAACTCATTGGTAGCTTGATGGGGATGGCATTGAATCTATAAATTACCTTGGGCAGTATGGCCATTTTCACGATATTGATTCTTCCTATCCATGAGCATGGTATGTTCTTCCATTTGTTTGTGTCCTCTTTTATTTCACTGAGCAGTGGTTTGTAGTTCTCCTTGAAGAGGTCCTTTACATCCCTTGTAAGTTGGATTCCTAGGTATTTTATTCTCTTTGAAGCAATTGTGAATGGAAGTTCATTCACGATTTGGCTCTGTGTTTGTCTGTTACTGGTGTATAAGAATGCTTGTGATTTTTGCACATTAATTTTGTATCCTGAGACTTCGCTGAAGTTGCTTATCAGCTTAAGGAGATTTTGGGCTGAGACAATGGGGTTTTCTAAATATACAATCATGTCATCTGCAAAGAGGGAAAATTTGACTTCTTCTTTTCCTAACTGAACACCCTTGATTTCTTTCTCTTGCCTAATTGCCCTAGCCAGAACTTCCAACACTATGTTGAATAGGAGTGGTGAGAGAGGGCATCCCTGTCTTGTGCCAGTTTTGAAAGGGAATTTTTCCAGTTTTTGCCCATTCAGTATGATATTGGCTGTGGGTTTGTCATAAATAGCTCTTATTATTTTGAGGTACGTTCCATCAATACCGAATTTATTGAGCGTTTTTAGCATGAAGGGCTGTTGAATTTTGTCAAAAGCCTTTTCTGCATCTATTGAGATAATCATGTGGTTCTTGTCTTTGGTTCTGTTTATATGCTAAATTATGTTTATTGATTTGCGAATGTTGAACCAGCCTTGCATCCCAGGGATGAAGCCCACTTGATCATGGTGGATAAGCTTTTTGATGTGTTGCTGAATCCGGTTTGCCAGTATTTTATTGAGGATTTTTGCATCGATGTTCATCAGGGATATTGGTCTGAAATTCTCTTTTTTTGTTGTGTCTCTGCCAGGTTTTGGTATCAGGATGATATTGGCCTCATAAAATGAGTTAGGGAGGATTCCCTCTTTTTCTATTGATTGGAATAGTTTCAGAAGGAATGGTACCAACTCCTCCTTGTACCTCTGGTAGAATTAAGCTGTGAATCCATCTGGTCCTGGACTTTTTTTGGTTGGTAGGCTATTAATTATTGCCTCAATTTCAGAGCCTGCTATTGGTCTATTCAGGGATTCAACTTCTTCCTGGTTTAGTTTTGGAAGAGTGTAAGTGTCCAGGAAATTATCCATTTCTTCTAGATTTTCCAGTTTATTTGCGTAGAGGTGTTTATAGTATTCTCTGATGGTAGTTTGTATTTCTGTGGGGTCGGTGGTGATATCCCCTTTATCATTTTTAATTGCGTCGATTTGATTCTTCTCTCTTTTCTTCTTTATTAGTCTTGCTAGTGGTCTGTCAATTTTGTTGATCTTTTCAAAAAACCAACTCCTGGATTCATTGATTTTTTGGAGGGTTTTTTGTGTCTCTATCTCCTTCAGTTCTGCTCTGATCTTAGTTATTTCTTGCCTTCTGCTAGCTTTCGAATGTGTTTGCTCTTGCTTCTCTAGTTCTTTTAATTGCGATGTTAGAGTGTCAATTTTAGATCTTTCCTGCTTTCTCTTGTGGGCATTTAGTGCTATAAATTTCCCTCTACACACTGCTTTAAATGTGTCCCAGAGATTCTGGTATGATGTATCTTTGTTCTCATTGGTTTCAAAGAACATCTTTATTTCTGCCTTCATTTCGTTATGTACCCAGTAGTCATTCAGGAGCAGGTTGTTCAGTTTCCATGTAGTTGAGCGGTTTTGATTGAGTTTCTTAGTCCTGAGTTCTAGTTTGATTGCACTGTGGTCTGAGAGACAGTTTGTTATAATTTCTGTTCTTGTACATTTGCTGAGGAGTGCTTTACTTCCAATTACGTGGTCGATTTTGGAGTAAGTACGATGTGGTGCTGAGAAGAATGTATATTCTGTTGATTTGGGGTGGAGAGTTCTATAGATGTCTATTAGGTCTGCTTGCTGCAGAGATGAGTTCAATTCCTGGATATCCTTGTTAACTTTCTGTCTCGTTGATCTGTCTAATGTTGACAGTGGAGTGTTGAAGTCTCCCATTATTATTGTATGGGAGTCTAAGTCTCTTTGTAAGTCTCTGAGGACTTGCTTTATGAATCTGGGTGTTCCTGTATTGGGTGCATATATATTTAGGATAGTTAGCTCTTCCTGTTGAATTGATCCCTTTACCATTATGTAATGGCCTTCTTTGTGTCTTTTGATCTTTGATGGTTTAAAGTCTGTTTTATCAGAGACTAGTATTGCAAACCCTGCTTTTTTTTGTTCTCCATTTGCTTGGTAAATCTTCCTCCATCCCTTTATTTTGAGCCTATGTATGTCTGTGCGTGTGAGATGGGTCTCCTGAATACAGCAGACTGATGGGTCTTGACTCTTTATCCAGTTTGCCAGTCTGTGTCTTTTAATTGGAGCATTTAGTCCATTTACATTTAAGGCTAAGATTGTTATGTGTGAACTTGATCCTGCCATTATATTAACTGGTTATTTTGCTTGTTAGTTGATACAGTTTCTTCCTAGCCTCAATGGTCTTTACATTTTGGCATGTTTTTGCAATGGCTGGTACCGGTTGTTCCTTTCCATGTTTAGTGCTTCCTTCAGGGTCTCTTGTAAGGCAGGCCTAGTGGTGACAAAATCTCTAAGCATTTGCTTATCTGTAAAGGATTTTATTTCTCCTTCACTTATGAAACTTAGTTTGGCTGGATATGAAATTCTGGGTTTAAAATTCTTTTCTTTAAGAATGTTGAATATTGGCCCCCACTCTCTTCTGGCTTGGAGAGTTTCTGCCGAGAGATCTGCTGTTAGTCTGATGGGCTTCCCTTTGTGGGTAACCCGACCTTTCTCTCTGGCTGCCCTTAAGATTTTTTCCTTCATTTCAACTTTGGTGAATCTGGCAATTATGTGTCTTGGAGTTGCTCTTCTCGAGGAGTATCTTTGTGGCGTTCTCTGTATTTCCTGGATTTGAATGTTGGCCTGCCCTACTAGGTTGGGGAAGTTCTCCTGGATGATATCCTGAAGAGTGTTTTCCAACTTGGTTCCATTTTCCCCCTCACTTTCAGGCACCCCAATCAGACGTAGATTTGGTCTTTTTACATAATCCCATACTTCTTGCAGGCTTTGTTCATTTCTTTTTCTTCTTTGTTCTTTTGGTTTCTCTTCTCGCTTCATTTCATTCATTTGATCCTCAATCGCAGATACTCTTTCTTCCAGTTGATCGAGTCGGTTACTGAAGCTTGTGCATTTGTCACGTATTTCTCATGTCATGGTTTTCATCTCTTTCATTTCGTTTATGACCTTCTCTGCATTAATTACTCTAGCCATCAATTCTTCCACTTTTTTTCAAGATTTTTAGTTTCTTTGTGCTGGGTACGTAATTCCTCCTTTAGCTCTGAGAAGTTTGATGGACTGAAGCCTTCTTCTCTCATCTCGTCAAAGTCATTCTCTGTCCAGCTTTGATCCGTTGCTGGCGATGAGCTGCGCTCCTTTGCCGGGGGAGATGCGCTCTTATTTTTTGAATTTCCAGCTTTTCTGCCCTGCTTTTTCCCCATCTTTTGGTTTTATCTGCCTCTGGTCTTTGATTATGGTGATGTACTGATGGGGTTTTGGTGTAGGTGTCCTTCCTGTTTGATAGTTTTCCTTCTAACCGTCAGGACCCTCAGCTGTAGGTCTGTTGGAGATTGCTTGAGGTCCACTCCAGTCCCTGTTTGCCTGGGTATCAGCAGCAGAGGCTGCAGAATATAGAATATTTCTGAACAGCGAGTGTACCTGTCTGATTCTTGCTTTGGAAGCTTCCTCTCAGGGGTGTACTCCACCCTGTGAGGTGTGGGGTGTCAGACTGCCCCTAGTGGGGGATGTCTCCCAGTTAGGCTACTCAGGGGTCAGGGACCCACTTGAGCAGGGAGTCTGTCCCTTCTCAGATCTCAACCTCCGTGTTGGGAGATCCACTGCTCTCTTCAAAGCTGTCAGACAGAGTCGTTTGCGTCTGCAGAGGTTTCTGCTGCTTTTTTGTTGTTGTAGTTGTTGTTTAGCTGTGCCCTGTCCCCAGAGGTGGAGTCTACCGAGACAGGCAGGTTTCCTTGAGCTGCTGTGAGCTCCATCCAGTTCGAGCTTCCCAGCGGCTTTGTTTACCTACTTAAGCCTCAGCAATGGCGGGCGCCCCTCCCCCAGCCTCGCTGCTGCCTTGCCGGTAGATCAGAGACTGCTGTGCTAGCAAATTGGGAGGCTCCATGGGCGTGGAACCCTCCCAGCCAGGTGTGGGATATAATCTCCTGGTGTGCCCGTTTCCTTAAAGCGCAGTATTGGGGTGGGAGTTACCCGATTTTCCAGGTGTTGTGTGTCTCAGTTCTCCTGGCTAGGAAAAGGGATTCCCTTTCCCCTTGCGCTTCCCAGGTGAGGCAATGCCTCGCCCTGCTTCAGCTCTCGCTGGTCGGGCTGCAGCAGCTGACCAGCACCGATCGTCCGGCACTCCCCAGTGAGATGAACCCAGTACCTCAGTTGAAAATGCAGAAATCACAAGTCTTCTGTGTTGCTCGCGCTGGGAGTTGGAGACTGGAGCTGTTCCTATTCGGCCATCTTGCTCCGCCGGATGCCACATTTTCTTAATCCAGTCTGTCACTGATGGACATTTGGGTGGATTCCAAGTCTTTGCTATTTGTAAATAGTGCCACAATAAACACATATGTGCATGTGACTTTATAACAGCATGACTTATAATCCTTTGGGTATATCCCCAGTAATGGGATGGCTGTGTCAAATGGTATTTCTAGTTCTAGATCCTTGAGGAATCAGCACACAGTTTTCCACAATGGTTGAACTAGTTTACAATCCCACCAACAGTGTAAAAGTGTTCCTATTTCTCCACATCCTCTCCAGCACCTGTTGTTTCCTGATTTTTTAATGATTGTCATTCTAATTGGTGTGAGATGGTATCTCATTGTGGTTTTGATTTGCATTTCTCTGATGGCCAGTGATTATGAGCATTTTTTCATGTGTCTGTCGGCTGTATGAATGTCTTCTTTTGAGAAGTGTCTGTGCATATCCTTTGCCCACTTTTTGATGGAGTTGTTTGTTTTTTTCTTGTAAATTTGGTTGAGTTCTTTATAGGTTCTGGATATTAGCCCTTTGTCAGATGAGTAGATTGCACAAAATTTCTCCCATTCTGTAGGTTGCCTGTTCACTCTGATGGTAGTGTCTTTTGCTGTGTAGAAGGTCTTTAGTTTAATTAGATCCAATTGTCAATTTTGGCTTTTGTTGCCATTGCTTTTGTTGTTTTAGACATGAAGTCCTTGCCCATGCCTATGTCCTGAATGGTATTACCTAGGTTTTCTTCTAGGGTTTTTATGGTTTTAGGTCTAACATTTAAGTCTCTGATCCATCTTGAATTAATTTTCATATAAGGAATAAGGAAGGATCCAGTTACAGCTTTCTACTTATGGCTAGCCAATTTTCCCAGCACCATTTATTAAATGGGGAATCCTTTCCCCATTTCTTGTTTCTCTCAGGTTTGTCAAAGGTCAGATGGCTGTAGATGTGTGGTATTATTTCTGAGGACTCTGTTCTGTTCCATTGGTCTATATCTCTGTTTTGGTACCAGTACCATGCTGTTTTGGTTACTGTAGCCTTGTAGTATAGTTCGAAGTCAGGTAGCGTGATGCCTCCAGCTTTGTTCTTTTGGCTTAGGATTGTCTTGGCAATGCAGGGTCTTTTTTGGTTCCATATGAACTTTAAAGCAGGTTTTTCCAATTCTGTGAAGAAATTCGTTGGTAGCTTAATGGGGATGGCATTGAATCTATAAATTACCTTGGGCAGTATGGCCATTTTCACAATATTGATTCTTCCTATCCATGAGCATGGTATGTTCCTCCATTTGTTTCTGTCCTCTTTTATTTCACTGAGGAGTGGTTTGTAGTTCTCCTTGAAGAGGTCCTTTACATCCCTTGTAAATTGGATTCCTAGGTATTTTATTCTCTTTGAAGCTATTGTGAATAGGAGTTCATTCATGATTTGGCTCTCTGTTTGCCTGTTACTGGTGTATAAGAATGCTTGTGATTTTTGCCCATTGATTTTGTATCCTGAGACTTCGCTGAAGTTGCTTATCAGCTTAAGGAGATTTTGGGCTGAGACAATGGGGTTTTCTAAATATACAATCATGTCAGATGGAAACAGGGACAATTTGACTTCTTCTTTTCCTAACTGAATACCCTTGATTTCTTTCTCTTGCCTAATTGCCCTAGCCAGAACTTCCAACACTATGTTGAATAGGAGTGGTGAGAGAGGGCATCCCTGTCTTGTGCCAGTTTTCAAAGGGAATGCTTCCAGTTTTTGCCTGTTCAGTATGATATTGGCTGTGGGTTTGTCATAAGTAGCTCTTATTATTTTGAGATACATTCCATCAATACCGAATTTATTGAGAGTTTTTTTTTGCATGAAGGGCTGTTGAATTTTGTCAAAGGCCTTTTCTGCATCTATTGAGATAATCATGTGGTTTTTGTCTTTGGTTCTGTTTATATGCTGGATTACGTTTGTTGGTTTGCATATGTTGAACCAGCCTTGCATCCCAGGGATGAAGCCCACTTGATCATGGTGGATAAGCTTTTTGATGTGCTGCTGGATTCAGTTTGCCAGTATTTTATTGAGGATTTTTGCATCGATGTTCATCAGGGATATTGGTAGAAAATTCTCTTTTTTTGTTGTATCTCTGCCAGGCTTTGGCATCAAGATGATGCTGGCCTCATAAAATGAGTTAGGGGGGGATTCTCTCTTTTTCTATTGATTGGAATGGTTTCAAAAGGAATGGTACCAACTGCTCGTTGTACCTCCGGTAGAATTCGGCTGTGAATCTGTCTGGTCCTGGACTTTTTTTGGTTGATAGGCTATTAATTATTGCCTCAATTTCAGAGCCTGCTATTGGTCTATTCAGGGATTCAACTTCTTACTGGTTTAGTCTTGGGAGAGTGTAAGTGTCCAGGAAATTATCCATTTCTTCTAGGCTTTCTAGTTTATTTGCGTAGAGGTGTTTATAGTATTCTCTTATGGTAGTTTGTATTTCTGTGGGATCAGTGGTGGCATCCCCTTTATCATTTTTTATTGCACCTATTGGATTCGTCTGTCTTTTCTTCTTTATTAGTCTTGCTAGTGGTGTATCAATTTTGCTGATCTTTTCAAAAAACCGTATCCTGGATTCATTGATTTTTCGGAGGGCTTTTTGTGTCTCTATCTCCTTCAGTTCTGCTCTGATCTTACTTATTTCTCGCTTTCTGATAGCTTTTGAATGTGTTTGCTCTTGCTTCTCAAGTTCTTTTAATTGTGATGCTAGGGTGTCAATTTTAGATCTTTCCTGCTTTCTCTTGTGGGCATTTAGTGCTATAAATTTCCCTCTGCACACTGCTTTAAATGTGTCCCAGAGATTCTGGTATGTTGTATCTTTGTTCTTATTGGTTTCAAAGAACATCTTTATTTCTGCCTCCATTTCATTATGTACCCAGTAGTCATTCAGGAGCAGGTTGTTCAGTTTCCATGTAGTTGAGCGGTTTTGATTGAGTTTCTTAGTCCTGAATTCTAATTTGATTGCACTGTGGTCTGAGAGACAAAATTTAAACAAAACCCAATTTTAACATAGATGCTAAAATTTTTAAAAATTTCAAATCGAATCTCTAAAATGCATCAAAAGTATGATACACCATTACCAAAATTCCCTAAGAGTTCAGCATCATGAAACAGATTCTAATAACTTTTTTACTTTAAAAATAGATTTGTTGTTGTTTTATCTAGAAAGCACCTGCTGCTGATACATTCATGAGAAGTAGTGTTACTAGTGACCCAGATAGAATATCTTTGTTGTTTTTACACATACTTTAAAAAAAAATGTCAATAGATTTTTAGGGAACAGGTGGTATTTGGTTACATGAATAAGTTCTTTAGTGGTGCTTTCTGAGATTTTGGTGTACCTGTCATCCAAGTACTGTACACTGTACCTAATGTGGAGTATTTTATCCCTCACCTCCCTCTCATGCTTTCACCACCACCCCAAGTCCCCAAAGTACATTGTATCATTCTTACGGCTTTGCGTCCTCATACCTTAGCTCACACTTATAAGTAAGAACATGACATGTTTGGTTTTTCGGTTTTCCATTCCTGAGTTACTTAATTTAGAATAATGGTCTCCAATTCCATCCAGATAGCTGCAAATAATGGCTGTGAATGGCATTATTTCATTTTTATGGTTAAGCAGTATTTCAGTGTGTATGTGTGTGTGTGCCTGTGTGTATGTATACCACATTTTCTTTGTCCACTTGTTGATTGATAGGCATTTGGACTGGTTCTGTGCTTTTGCAACTGCAAATTGTGTTGCTATAAATGTATGTATGCAAATATCTTTTTCGCACAATGATTTCTTTTCCTCTGGGTAGATACCCAGTAGTGAGCTTGCTGGATCAAATGGTAAATCTACTTTTAGTTTTTAAGGAATACCCATACTGTTTTCCATAGTAGTTGTCCTAGTTTACATTCCCACTAACAGTGTAGAAGTGTTGCCTTTTTACCGCATCCATGCCAACATCTATTATATTTAGATTTTTTGATTATGGCCATTGTTGCAGGAGTAAGGTGGTATCGCATTGTGGTTTTGATTTTCATTTCCCTGATCATTAGTGATGTTGAGTATTTTTTCAGGTTTGTTGGCCATTTGTACGTCTTCTTTTGAGAACTGTCTTTTCATGTCCGTAGCCCACTTTTTAATGGAATTTTTTTTTCTTGCTGATTTTAGTTTCTAGTGTGCTCTGGATATTAGTCCTTTGTCAGATGCATAGTTTGCAAAGATTTTCTTTCACTCTGTGGGTTGTCTGTTTACTCTGATGATTTTTTTTTCTGTGCAGAAGCTTTTTAGTTTAATTAAATCCCATCTATTTATCTTTGTTTTTGTTGCTATTGCTTTTGAGTTCTTAGTCATGAAGTCTTTGCCTAAACCGATGTCTAAAATGATTTTTCTAATGGGATCTTCTAGAATTTTTAAAGTTTCAGTTCTTAGATTTAAATCTTTTATCCATCTTGAGGTGATTTTTGTGTAAGGTGAGACAAGAGGATCCCGTTTCACTCTTCTACATTCTTCTACATGTGGGTAGCCAATTATCCCAGCACCATTTGTTGAATAAGGTGTCTTTTCCCCACTTTGTTTTTGTTTGCTTTATCAAAGATCGGTGGCTGTAAGTATTTAGTTTTATTTATGGGTTCTCTATTCTGTTCCATTGGTCTATGTGCCTATTTTTAGACCAGTGCCATGCTGTTTTAGTGACTATAGTCTTATAGAATAGTTTGAAGTTGGGTAACGTGATTCCTTCAGATTTGTTCATTTTGCTTAGTCTTACTTTGGCCACCCAGGCCCTTTTTTAGTTCCATATGAATTTTAGGATTTTTTTTTTCTAGTTCTGTGAAGAATGATGGTGGCATTTCGATAGGAATTGCAGAATAATTATTATGAGAAAACAAGTTTAATAAAACAAATGACCTGATTCTATCAGTACGGCAGGCTCATTTGTACTAAATCTCCACATAAAATAAAAATTGAAGAAAATCATTCAACACAAAAATGGCTACTTTCCAATAACCAACACCAAACTAAATGTGGATGTGCCCAAACTTACTTTTATTGAAACTTACTTTTATTGACATTAAGCATAAAGTGGAAATGTTAGATATTACATTGTTTTGGGAGGCTTTTGCTAATTCAAAAAGAGTAGATAAGGGATGTAAGTATAAAAAGTATAAAATAATCTTTATCATTTTTTATAATATTTAACTATAAAGTATTAAGTATAATCTTTAAGTATACTTAAAATATAAAGTATAATCTTTAAGTATAATCTTTAAGTATAAAGATTATAAAATAATCTTTATTCAATAAATGGATGATTGAAGACTTTAGAAAGAAAATGAAGAAGAAATGAAGGAGGGAAGAAAGAAAGAAAAGCTCTAGGAAAACAAAATTAAGTACTAAAATTACTATAGTAAGTTGATAAGGTTCCTAAATGCAATGTAAGTATACAAAATAAATGTTTATTTTTCTTGTACTAACAATATCTAGTTAGAAAATATTTTCTTAAAATATCATAAACACAACCTATAAACAGCTAACAATCAATTTAAAAACAGAAAAACAAAACCTATATAAAAATAACCAAAATATTTTTGTTGGACATAAAATAAGGCCAGAACTAAAGAACAGAAACAATTTTCCTGCATAGGAATAATGAGTATTATAAAGATGTCAATATTTCAAAAAATAATGAGCTTATACAGTTTTAGTTAGAATGCTATTTTAACTTGAATACAGCAATTTTAAAATTAATATAGCAGTGAATATTCTTGAATAACAAAAAAATTTAAAGAATTACAAGAGCAAAGTAGGTTAGTGAAGAGGGCATACTTTACCTTTTCTGAGATATTAGAAGTTTCTATAAAGCCAGGTAACCAAAATTATGTTGATATTATCCATGAATAACAAGATCAATCAAAGGAAGGGAATATAAGATACAGAAATCAATGCAACTTCGTGTTTTATATATGATAAAAATAGTATTTCAATTCCATAGAAAGAGGCTATTTTATTTATAAATAGTGCAAGCATCATGTAAAGAAACAAAATAAAGAACATATAAAAAATATTCCAAATGGGTTAATGTTTAAATATCAAAAATCTGAAATATTAGAAGAGGTGTTTAGAAAATATTAATAAATCTCTGAGTGAGAGAAAACATTTTAATCAATAAAAGAAATTTAGAGTTACTCCAAAACAAATTTGACTATAATGAATTTAGGCTTTTAAAAAGACTAAAGCTACCGTAATAGGCTCAAAAGAATATGTATATGCTGCAATAAACATATGTGTGCATGTGTCTTTATAGCAGCATGATTTATAATCCTTTGGGTATATACCCAGTAATGGGATGGCTGGGTCATATGGTACTTCTAGTTTTAGATCCTTGAGGAATCGCCATACTGTTTTCCATAATGGATGAACTAGTTTACAATCCCACCAACAGTGTAAAAGTGTTCCTATTTCTCCACATCCTCTCCAGCACCTGTTGTAAGGACAGAAAACCAAACACCGCATGTTCTCACTCATAGGTGGGAACTGAACAATGAGATCACTTGGACTCGGGAAGGGGAACATCACACACCGGGGCCTATCATGGGGAGGGGGGAGGGGGGAGGGATTGCATTGGGAGTTATACCTGATGTAAATGACGAGTTGATGGGTGCTGACGAGTTGATGGGTGCAGCACAGCAACATGGCACAAGTATACATATGTAACAAACCTGCACGTTATGCACATGTACCCTAGAACTTAAAGTATAAAAAAAAAAAATACATATATGAAAGACAAAGGGTTGATATTCTTAAACTGTGACTAGCAACATGAGACTAATGGTAAGTACATACATAGCCTAATAGAAATATGGGCACAATTTTTTAAAAGGCAGTTTTGAGAAGATGAAAAGCAATTAGTCACAAAAAGCATATAAAAGATCTAGTCAACCTCTCTTTTAGTCACAAAGAGAAACTACTTAGCCCATGGCTATTGTCATTGCTAATGTTGTAAGCCAGAAGTGAAAATGTAAAGAAACAAGCCATCCTAAACATTACTGGCTAGACTCTGAATTGGTTACATCAGAAGAGTAGAAGCTTCCTGTGAACCTGAAGAGAGGTTCCTTTTTAAAATAATTTATGGCTAAGTCTTCAAAAGCAATTGCAGCAAAAATAAAAATTGATAAGTGGAACAGAATTTAACTAAATAGTCTCTGCACAGCAAGAGAAACTATCAAAGGAGTATACAGACAATCTACAGAATGAAATAATATATTTGTAAACTATGCATTCGACAAAAGCCTAATATCCAGCATGTATAAGAAACTTAAACAAATCAAAAAACAATGCCATTAAAAAATGGGCAAAAGACATGAACACACAGTTCCCAAAAGAAGACCTACAAGTGCCCAGTAAACGTGAAAAAATGCTCATCATCACTGATCATCAGAGAAAAGCAAATCAAAACCACAATAAGATACTATCTCACACCAGTCATAACGGCCTTTGTTAAAAAGTCTAAAAACAGCAGATACCAGTGAGGTTGCAGAGAAAAAGGAATGCTTAGCCACTGTGGGTGGGAATGTAAATTAGTCTAGCCACTGTGAGGAGCAGTTTGGAGACATCGCAAAAGAACTAAGAGTTAAAGCCAGCAATCCCATTACTGGGTATATATCCAAAGAAAATAAGTAATTGTATCAAAAAGGCACATATACTCATATGTTCACTGCAGTACTATTCAAAACAGCAAAGACATGGAATCAACCAAGGCGCCCATCAGTAGTGGATTAAATAAAGCAAATGTGGTACATATATGCCATGGAATACCACACAGCCATAAAAAAGAACAAAATCGTGTCCTTGGCAGCAACATGGATGCAACTGGAAGACATTATCCTAAATGAACTAATGCAGAAACAGAAAACCAAATACCACCTGTTATCACTTATAAGTGGGAGCTAAACATCGAGTATACATGATCATAAAGATGAAAATAGGCTGGATGCAATGGCTTATGTCTGTAATTCCAACACTTTGGGAGGCCAAGTTAGGAGGATCATTTGAGCCCATAAGTTTGAGACTAGCCTGGGTGACATAGTGAGATGCCATCTCTATAAAAAAATTAAAAAATTAGCCAGGCATAGTAGCGCATGTCTGTAGTCCCAGCTACTCAGGAGGCTGAAGCAGGAGGATCCTTTGAACCCAGGAGATTGAGGTTGCAGTGAGCCATGTTTGTGCAACTGCACTTCAGCCTGGGCAACAGAGCAAGACCTTTTCTCAAAAGAAAAAATAAAGATGAGAACAATAGACTCTGGGAAATACAAGAGGAAAGAAGGAAGGAGGGGGACAAGGCCTGAAAAACTACCTTTAGTATACCATGCTTACTAACTGGAAGACAGATTCATTTGCACCCTAAGCCTCAGCATCGTGCAATCTACCTTTGTAACAAACCTGCACATGTACCCCCTGAACAAATAATAAAAGTGGAAGAAAATGAATTTATAACTCCTACCATATCAGATGAGTTTTCTTTCCTGTTGAATAATATATCAGCCATAGTCAGTTGTCTAAATATTTGTTTATTTCTTTAAAAAGCAATCAATGTATAAGTTTCAAATAAGTATGGGGAACTGGGTTTCAAACACTTCTTAAGCCTGGCAATAATCATATCAACACTTATTAAGTCTGTGGTTGCCAGGACTCAGACAGAAGCTGAGGTAAGACTCACAAGCAGAGAGCTGAAGGCCCATGCTAGGCTGAGTTACTTAAGACTTCAAACTTGGCCTGTGTGAAGACATAGATGCATTCTAAAATAAGCATGAATATTTACCATCAGAAAGACCTGAATTGGAGACCCACTCCTGCTCTCAAAACAGAAAATAATAATGATTTCTACTTCAAAGCAATATTTGAAGTTTAAGAGATATCAATGTATAGAAATAAGATAAGCATATGTGATATACATTTAAATATAAATGATCTCATGAATAATAATATGTAATACATGCTACATGGAGACCTCGTTCTAAGGGCTTTATGTCTATTAACTGGTTTAATTCCTCACAAAATAGCCTGTGAAGTAGTTAATTTTATTATCTCTATTTTACAAATAAGGAAACTGTGACATAGGGACATGAAGTAACTTTCCCAAGTTCACACAGCTACCAACGGCTAAAGTTTGGATTTGGATATAGTTCTAGTACCTTAAATTATATCCTATGTCACTTCACTTGTTGCGCTTATAACAATAATTTTATAACTAGCTTAGCAAACAGGTTCTAACTAATAATAGCTAGCAAACTGTAGCTTCCTAACTGACATAACTGTACAGTCATTGTATATTGTGGAAACTACAATCTGGAAATATTTTGTGTTCTTTCTACTTAGGGACATGCTTTATTATCTTCTCTCTGTCTACTAATTAATATTTTATTCTTTCTCTAAAATATACCCAATATTCACACTCAGAGAAGGTTTTCCTTTCTTATAAATTCACATTTTAAAATATATCTTTCCCCAAAATATATAAATTGCAATCTGCACCATCCAAGTCGAAGGCATGGGACTTTGAACCCTTATGAGTGCTCCTGGCTGCATACACTTAATTTGCCTCTGCCACTTTTCTCTGAGAGGACACCTAACAGCATCACTTCCATTTGACAGAAGAGGAAAATAGTGCTCTTGTGATTCCATAAAACAACAGAAAGACTGGAGGGAAGAGGTAAAGTTTCAACACAAGACATTTTATTGGTTGGTTTTGTTTTGTTGTAAGTCAACTCACCACTGCATAGAAATATACAATTTCTATAAATATTTGGCTTGCAGACAGTCCT
This sequence comes from Macaca mulatta, assembly GCF_049350105.2. Lineage (NCBI taxonomy): Eukaryota > Metazoa > Chordata > Mammalia > Primates > Cercopithecidae > Macaca > Macaca mulatta. The sequence continues at coordinate 13,414,627 of NC_133410.1, forward strand.
TCAGGAACACATCTTTCCAGAGCATGAGGCGCAACTGCAGAGATATCTTCAGTAACTCAGGAAACAAAAAGCCAACTTACAGATCATTGATGCCTTTGCCTTGATGCCTCCCTCCCCCATTTGGCAATTTTTCTGCTCATTAGTCATTTCCTCCAGAGAATGAGTAAGATCAGAAGGAAGATCAAGCTCAAATCAGTCAATTACATCTACTTGTCAGTAACTGAAATGAAAGGATGAAGGCCTGGTGGGCAAGGATTCAGAGACAATTTGAGGGATTATCTGTGAATTTCAATTACCCTCCCACTTCTTCTCTCCATTAGCATGAATAATTAAGAAGCCAGAGCCTGGAAAACCGGTGAACTTACAAAATGCTGGAGCCAGATGGCACCTTAAATACAGTTTTCCAAACTCCTCTACTTATAGATGAGGAAACTTAGGGCCCAATGCAAGCATCTTGCTAATGGCAGATCTGGTGTCTCCTTGATTTTCAGCCCCTGTATCTTGTAGTTAAATGAAAAAAAAAAATCCAGTCCCCTGTTAGTAAGAGTGCAATTTTGTCTACGATAATATTTCCAAAAGAGGTAAAGTCTCAAAAGGAGCAATGTATGATGGGAAAACCCCTAGGAATGAGAATGCTTAGGTCTAATTATGGCTTAATGCCGTGCAATCTTCGGCATATATCCTAACTTCTTTGGGCTTTGGTTTTCTCACCTACAAGGAAGGGATAATTGCCTCTGCTTTCATTATCTCACAGGCTTTTGGAGAGGGTCATAGAATATAAAAATAATAATACATTAATGGTAATAGGTACTCTCTCTATGCCAGATAAAGTGTTAAATGGTCAACATGCTCATCTCTTACTCCCTATGACAACTTTATGACTCAGGTAATGTTGAGGCTTTGCAACCTAAAACCCAGAGAGGTTAAATAATGTGTTCAAGATCACATGGATAAGCCCACAGGAAAAATTTTGTTAGATGTAAGGTAGATGGGTGTTCGTGTGTGTGTGTGTGTGAGAGAGAGAGAGAGAGAGAAAGAAAGAGAGAGAAAGCTATCTTTCCATCATTGCTAAGGCAAGTTGTGTTCACTACTGTGAATCCAACATTCACCTTAGATTCTGTTTGACTTGAAGTGGAGGCAGCATTTTGAGAATCTCAAAATAAAGGAAGGAATCAAGAGAGTATGGAAGATCTCTAAGGCGAATATAATGCTTTTAGACTTTAGCCTGAGGAAACAGCTAAGTGTGGAAGAATTTTGGGACGTGAGATCTAAGGCACAGTTTAAGAGAGATTAATCAGCTGTCTGAATGTAAGATCCATGGCACAGGAGGGTGGGGGTGGTATATGTGGATAATAAAATGCATTTGAAAGCCTTGAACAGGATTAGGATCCTTTGCATGATTTTTTGGCTGCCTTCAAGCATTGCTCTGAATGGGTGAGTCTTAAGAGAATGAAGGAAAGGACACTGGGAGGGAATTATTTTCTTTGTCTAAAGAAGTATTTCCCATTAGTATTTTCCTAGGGGAAGATTCACATACCACAGAATATCAGAACTGGGAAAGACTTTAGAAAATCAGCCTCCATTATAATGTAGAATAGGGTTTTTAAATGACTCCTTTACCCTTTACCCAGCCTCACAACCAGGACTCAGATGCCTTTCTCATAAGAATTCAGCCTTGCAACAGGATTTAAGTATTGTGCAATCTTCCACCCTTATATTCATGTATTCATGAATGCTTGTTGAGTGAATATTCATGTATTCATGACGGATGTGTATACAAACAATTGCAATCTAGTGTGTTATGGACTACAGGGTATTCTTTAAAGCAGAGGTTGGCAAGCTTTTACCTGAAAACTAAATCTGCCATGCAGCCTGTTTTTGTAAATAAAATTTCACTGGAACACAGCAATGCTCATTTGTTTACATGTTGTCTATGGTTGCTTTCAAGCTTCAATGACAGAGTTGAGTAGTTGTGATGGGGAATGACCCACATTCTCTTTACAGAATTTACAGCTCCTACTGTAGAAGACAGAGTGCTTTTTGCAGAATTGAGAAGAGGGACAGTAAGGCTATCTACACAAGAGCTCTCAAACCTAGCTGTAGAGTATCACCCAAGGAGCTCTTTAAAAACACTGATGTTCAGATTCTATCCCTTTTTATCCCAAGATATTCTAATTCAATAGACCCGTGGTTAGAGCAGCCGTGGTATTTTCTTAATTGCCTCTAAGGTACAAATTTAGGATGCCAGTATGCAGCCAGAGTACAGCAAGACTCTTCTAGAAAATATAGCATTTTGACTGAGACCTAACAGAAGAATAGTATGTACCAGGCAAAGAAAAAGAGGAAGAGGACCTTCTGCATGTGCAAAGGTTTGGAATGGAGAGAATGTACCGTCCATCTGGGGAACTTCAATTAGTTTTATAGAGGAGAAGCTGTCAGGGAAAGGTAAAGTGGAAGAGAAGATTGGATCTAACCATGAAAATTCTTACATATCCTGTTAAAAACATTTGCAGGCTATTTTAAAGCCAAATGATTGGAATGACTGAAGGGTTTTCGACAGGGAAGGAAATATAGATTGGTATTAAGATAATATTAACAGAGCTGTCTGGGGTAAGGATTGTATGAGTTAGTGGGAGGGCAGGGGTCAGGCGTGCTGACGTTGCAAGGAATTGGAGGCAGGAAGAAAAAAGCGAAGGCCAATCTCAGACCCCATTAAGACCCTTTACCATCCACCTGCATTGGAATCTAAGAAATGGTATCCTGACTGCAGTTGTACCTATTTGTAACAGCAATGTAGACCTCCTACCACTCAGCAACTTTCTGCATTACTCTCCTTTGTCCCTTAATACTACTTGAGCAAGTTCTACTCCCAAGCTCCATAAGCTGCTTGAAAAGGACTCCATGTTATGGTCACATTGTCCCTCATCTCTCTTGGCATGCCCAGAAGAATGCTTTTGCCTAGAGGAGTTGCTGAAGAATAATCAGTTAAATCGTATACTCTTTTTTATAGGGGAGTGAGGAAAGTGACTGATAAAAAATGAGCCAGCTCACCAGCAACAGAACTCAGAGCAGCACCATCACCTGACTCAGGGATCAGAGACATCCTCCAACTATCCTGGGAAGCTGTCTATCTGAGCTAATGCACAGATCAGGACACAGGGACTCCAAACAAGCCTCTGCCGGCTACCTGGTGCATGACCATGACCACTACTCACAGGTGAGAAGAGTTCCCACAATGTCACAGAGTTCCCCTTGGACAGCGCTAGGTGCCAGCATATGTCATGAAAACTGGTGCCCAGTGAGGCCCACCTTTCCCTGGGGACAACTTAGCAATAACTCTAGATAATTTCATCTCATTCCTTTGCTTCTTCTTCTTTCTCTCCTAGATCTCATTCCCTACATTATCCTCTACTTTTGGATCTTAAGAACAATAGCCAAGCTGAGTCTCTTTTCTCATTGAGAATTTCACATCCCTTCATTCATCGGCAATGAATCCAACAGGGTGGCATTTGAACAAACAATTTTACTTGTCTCTTACAAGCTCTAATCTCCTGGCACGGAAGCCTCTGTGCAAAAAGCAGAACTATTTTTGTTATTTTTTTAAACAAAGGAAGGTCAATTTTCTCTTTCCTTTTATGTTGGGGGTGGGAGGGTTTAAACCATCATAAACTTCAGCTAGTTCTATTGGACCCCAGCAGTCTTGTTCCTCCCGCCCGTGCACATAGCCATTGCTTAATTTAGAGTGATTCAAAAGGCAGGGGGGATGAAAATGCAGAGTTCATGCTGTTAGAAGCGATCACTCTGCTTGGAGACATATGTAGCCACAGAAGGCTGAACAGATCACAGTAGCTTAAAGCACTGAGAGATAAAAGGACCGGCATTGCCGATTGGGACCCCAGAGACCAGAGACGGGCCTGCTGCGTGTATACACCCCTGGCAGCCTTCATAGCTGCTGCCTTTTCTTTTCTTTTCTTGCCTGCTTTTTTTCAAAATTTTAATTTTCTTAGTAAAACTCTGATGAATGTAGGGCAGGAGAAGGAAATGGGAGCTGCGCAGATGTGTTAATTCAAACCCTACAGATTTAGTTTTCATTTTACATACATGGGGCATGAAGCTAACATATCCTATTCTTCTTAAATTTTAAGGTAAAAAAGTCATAAAAACAAAACGCCCATATGAATGCAATACTGTATATGATTTAACAGAAAGAATTAACACACCAAGTCCACAGACAGACTTAGGTGCAAAGGCTGATTCTGGCAATTCTGTAGCTGTGGGTAGTGTGTATCCCAATGGATAATGTATCAGTCAGGGTTCTCTAGAGGGACAGAGCTAATAGGAGATATATATATGGAAGTTTATTAAGTATTAACTTACTTGATCACAAGGTTGCAGAATAGGCTGTCTGCAAGTTTCAGGAGCAAGGAGAGCCAGTCTAAGTCTAAAAACTGAAGAACTTGGAGTCTGATATTTGAGGGCAGGAAGCATCCAGCACGGGAGAAAGATGTAGGCTGGGAGGCTAGGCCAGTCTCAACTTTCACGTTTTTTTGCCTGCTTTATACTCACTGGCAGCTGATTAGATGGTGCCCACCAGATTAATGGTGGGTCTGCCTTTCCCAGCCCACTGACTCAAATGTTAATCTCCTTTGGCAACACCCTCGAAGACACACCCCAAATCAACACTTTGTATCTTTCAATCCAATCATGTTGACACTCAGCATTAACCATCACAGATAATAATCCCTAACTTGGTTAAGGGATTGATTAAATCCCAAATTAATCATTGGAAGATTAAATAGCATCATGAAGATTAGATGCCAAGTGCAGTCATTGCTATAAGTGGATGCTCAGAAAACTTACCTCCCTTCTGTTTCTCATCTGTAGTTACATAACCTTAGGGAAGTCACTTACACATGTTGAGTCTCAACTTTAAAACAGAGGCAATAGTGTACATCTGCTAATACATTAAAATAATAAAATAAGGTAACAAGTGTTAATATCAGTATAACTTATAAAGTGTTGAATAAATGTGAGGCATTTAGTTGTTACACACTCTGTTAGTCTAGATAACATGTTAACAAGCAACAGAAAAGCAACTTTGCAGATTGAGTATTCATTTTATGGCAGGCACTGTACTAAAAACTTTAAAAATATGTTCTCTTCAATTATTACACCATCCTGTAGAGGATATTAGCTCATTTTACAGATGAGGAAACTGAGGTGCAGAGAGACTAAGTCACTATCATACAACTGGTAAGTGATAAAATAATATTTGAAGGCAGGCAGTCTGCTTCTAAAGCCTATAGTCTTACCCATAATATTATACGACAAAGTAATGACAGTTACAAGCATTTATTCTTTGAGCTTGAAGCTGCGGTTCTCACTTGAAATTATTAACTTATGAGAATATTTCATAATATATAACAACATTTTTGTTTACTGCATTATTTCCAAAGGCAATGAATATATTACTTACTTAAATAAATCCTGTTGAGAAAAATACTGCCATTAGCAGAGAGATGACTAATTTGCTACCATTAATAGGTAGCATTCTGAAACTGGGTCTGTAACCTCGGTTGGTATACTTATGCATATATTTATTAATACATGTGTACTCCCATAAAGCTGGAATGCCATTTAATAATTCTGCTCTGCAGGATGCAACAATCGGAAGACATATATACCAATCCAATATCCAGAAATAATTAAAATGTGATATTCAATCGTAACTACTGTGGGCTTGCATTCACATCTAAAGCATTTAGAACAGGACAGCTCCTGAAATCTTCTTTTTAAGAATTCAGGTAGTCGGAGCACTTCTCTCTCTAACCACGTCTTCCTTCTTTCCAAGATACATTCTCCTTCAGCCCCTAGCAGTACAAATTAATCTTCTCTCTTTTTGTTCTCTTTCCAGCCTTCTGACCAACACAGCAACAGCTGCTAAAGAGAAAGCACAGTAGAAATAAAGTAAGAGCAAGATATGGTAAAAATTTGTGAAAATGCAAGAAAAGGTTTAGTCCATGTGTATACATGAATTTGCATATGTGGACACACATACATTTACATAGTGCAATTTGTATAATATATATGCAAATATAAACACATAAACAATTTAGAATTAGTGTCACTTATAAGAAGGTGCAAGGATATACTTATATACATATGTCTTATATTATTAATTGTATCCTATATAATCATTATACCATTATGTTATTAAACACAAACGCTTCACAATTTTAAGAAGCCATGATTTTTGTGATATTTAATATTAGGTTGTATAATCATAGTGAACTCCCAATTTGTTGAAACTGCATTTAATTTTGCCCCTTTTCTTCATCATCTCTAAGTTCTTTATAGAGTGGAAAGTTCTCAGGATCATTTCTGTGTGTTTGCTGACAGATGGAGTCCACAAAAGGAAACAAGCCTTTTCCCCAGTTTGATGGAAACCTCCTTCCTCGCCAGCAGTGAATAAGGCGTCCAGAACTGTCTCAATGAGAAGTCATGTGTCAGCAAAGGATTATATAAAGCCAGTGGGACATATTTTATTCTGCTTTTCACTTTTGGCTAACACTGTTCTTTTTCCTAAATCAAATTTTCTTCTGGCTTTGAAGGTACTAATGGAGCATTATTAATCCAGAAAGAATATTGCAATGGAGAATTGTAATTACTTTACTTCTATGGTGACATCAAACCAGACCACTTAAGAATAATGAGGTTTTAGTTCCTATAGGGAGATTCAGATTTGGAGGATACATAGAAATAGGAGTTCCGTGACATGTAAGACAAAAAAGGAGGACAATATTGAAACTGATTTGGTTGGCATATTTATGTGTGGGACCACCCCCAACCTCTGCTGACATCTGTGTTTGAAGATGGAAACTAAACATTGAACAAAGGCTTCAGCTCTTTTCTCAGGCTACTCTTCCATTGGCTTTAGGAGGTGAAAGATTTCTGAGCCAAAAATCACTCCTCTGTAAATCCAATGCGGTTATCCTTGTACTTATAACCATTATTTTTTCTACAAGTCTTTAACAATTGACAAATACATAGTTGGCTGGGCTTTATGCTGTAATAAAACACAGGCAAAGGAAGCAAGGTTGGCAAAGGGTTGTTTGATGTCCAAAACATGATTATTTGTACAACATAACACAAGTTAAACTATATTTGAAATTCTTAGGACTTTCTTAATTTGACCTATCAAACAGTTGAAGAGCAGTGTGTGGCTTTTAGGGTATGACAGAAAGTGTGCTTTAGTGTATATTCAGAAATCTCTTCTTTGTGTGAATTCCAAGATAAAAAGAGTGCTCAAGTCAATCTCTGCTGATACGGGGGAGGGGAGTAAGATAAAAACTTCAGATATACCATCCAGATCCTAGAGAAAAAGAGAGTCAGAGGAGAAGACAGAGGGGGAGAGAGACAGAAACAGAGACAGAGAAGAGAGACAGATGCAGAGAAGAGAGAGAGAGCCAGAGACAAAGATATCCAGAGAGAGACAGACAGAGAGAGAGAGAGAGAGAATGAACACGCATGAAATGGTTTTGGAGGGAGAGAGATGTAGTTTGTATTCAAAACACTAGCTCTTTCTCAAGGTTTGACTTTGGGGGTAGACTGGACACTTGGCACCATGAGCTGGACCTTCACAGAATCACCACACTTGGAATGGTTGGTGATTTATTTGCTGTGTGATCTTGGCCAAGTTACAAAACATCTCTGAGGTACCATTTTTTAATCCATGAATCTCAGATGATTTATATGAGGATTAAAAGGCTAACATTGAAAATAGCATCTGGCACATGGTAATAAAAAGCAGTATCTGGCATAGGCACTCAACTGTTTGTGCCGAATGAATATTATTAAGCCCTTTGACCCCTTTTAAACCTTTCACATCCGCACACATGGAAGTTTGCGGGGTCAGAATTCAACCCTATGTCCATTTGGCTCCAAAGTTTAAGCTCTCACCACCTACAGATGCTGGGTGTGTGTCCCAGACCCCCAATCTTCATTGTGTGACCGTTGCAAGTGTCTGCACCTTGTTGAATCAATTTAATTATCTGTAAATTCAGATAGTAAGAGGATGATGTTTATCTTCCTTTTAAAGTGCTTGATGAATCTGTCAAATTTCATCTTCTCCATTTTCCTAAGCCTGTATGTTAACCATTTTCTTTCTGATAGTAGATTTTATCTTAGAACAACAAAAAACTAATAAGAAAATATTTTAAACATACAGAAAATAAAAGGAAACTGCAACAAGTCCTCTCTGTTCCCAACTCCCAGATTTAACATTTTAACTCATGCAACAAATGTGGATTGGGGACAAGACATTCGCCGTTCTGAGGACTGGGGACGTATCTGTCTGGGAACCAAATGCCCCTTCCCTTGTGGAGTTCATATTTGACTGACAAGTATCAATGTGGCCGTATTTACTTTAGGTATTCTTTTAAAAATGATGTGTTACTGACAAAGCTGGAGGCATCCCACAAGCCCGTGTTGTTCTTGCTAAACGTCCCGAGGTGGGTGTCTCTCCTTCACTGATTTATTTCCAGCGATGGTGTCCAGCCCAGTCCTCCCTCTCCAGACTCAGTAGGCATTGGTGCCTTCATGTTGACTTTTGAAGACATGTAAACGCAACCATGGGTGTTTCAAGTGGTTTGAAGAAGGCATCTGAGTAGCCCCTCTGGATTACTCCATTGGAAGTTGTAAGAATAAAAGGAGAGGACACATAGGAGACATTTTACCAACTGTAAAATACTCTGCAAATGCTGTGTATCTTCTTGCATTGGTCATCTTTTATGTGCCGCCTCCAATTATCTGGACCACACCAGTCTCCTGGGCCTTGGAGATCCATCCATCCGAAGAGCCATCTTGGGACTAATTCCGGGAGGGCTCCTAAACAGGTCCCAGACTGGAGGCATAGCCAGGACTCTCTGGCTCCTTCACTGCACCTGACCTGGAGTGGAGTACATGCAGGATGGAGAATCTGACTTCCCAGAAGATGCAACCTAGAAGCACTAATGGGAATCGGGGCCAAAGGCAGCCCTGTTCCTGTGTGGGACAGGAATGGAAGGGGACAGGAAGATTAATTTCTATTCCTGCTTCCTGCAAGTGTCTGAGGCACAGGTCTCCTGACTGGAGACCAGTGCCAGAGTATGGCTGTTTCTTCTTGGAGTAGGGCAGCTGGTATTTGTTCCCCATCCTTCTCTGCCTCACTTTCTCTTTTCCCATTGCTTCAGACACTCTATGAGTACACCTCTTAAATGAAACATCAGTACATTAACCACGCCTCAGGGTCCTTTTCCTAGGAAACCTGGGTTAAGAGTTTCTCTTTCATCGCACCCTGTTTTTCATCTCTGTTGTTCAAAATGCCCCCAAAGTGGAAGAGAGTCAGTGAAGACCACACAACTGCCCAGATAAGAGAACCAAGTTTCCCAAAGCATTCTCACATGCCTGTTGGATGTCACCACAGGGCAGTGTGCTGCAAAACGCAATGAGTATGTCCTCATCTGAAAGATGAACACTGAGACTGAGAAAGGAAGCAACAAGGAAAGGATCACAGAAAGGAGTAAACACAGCTCACACTTTCTAGCTCAGCTTTTTACTTAGAAGAAAGAATGCACAAAAAAATGGGATTTACTAAAGAACAGAAAACCATTTGTTTCAGTCCATTATACCATTTTGTCTCCCACTAACATACTATTCCTATCAATAATTTTCCCTGGCCAGGCACAGTGGCTTATGCCTGCAATCCCAGCACATTTTGGGAAGCTGAGATGTGTGGATCACTTGAGGTCAGGAGTTCAAAACCAACCTGGCCAACATGGCAAAAACACATCTCTACTAAAAATACAAAAATTAGCCAGGCATGGTGGTGTGCACCTGTAGTCCCAGCTACTTGGGAAGCTGAGGCATGAAAATCACCTGAACCCAGGAAGAGGAGGTTGCAGTGAGCCAAGATCACACGACTGCACTCCAGTCTAGGTGATAGAGTGAGACTCTGTCTCAAAAAAATAAAAATAATTTTTTAAAAAATTGACCTTAACACTATTAAGGACTCTCTCTCTCTCTCTCCCCCTTTATCCCTCCTCTACAAATGTTAACTAAAATAGTCACTGTTGCTCAAATAGGCCCTGCATTTTCACAGTTGCAGTGTTCATCCTACCCTTCAGTTGACAAGGAATATATTTTATCTTCTAGCTTTCACCGCCATTTACAACTCACCATTCAAAATCTTACTCATTCTCCACAGTTGAGGTTGAATAATCTTACCTCTAGGAAGAGTTCCCTGCTGCCTCCAATCGAGTAAGAATTGATTACACCTTTAGCTGATAGAAAACTGTCATTGCCTTTAATTAGTGCTCATTTCTTCCTACCTTATTTTACTCAAATTTGTGCCTACCCACCACAGTCTCTAGGATCCAGTAATTCCATTTATTCAACAAATATTACTGAATGCAATGCACCAGCCAAACTTCCAAGACAGCAAAGTCCATGTTCTCATGGAACTTACACAAAGTAGCAGAGGGTGGGATACAGACAGTAAATAAGTAAATAAGTGAATAAGTAAATTTTCAACATTGTTAAGAAATATAAATATGTGAAAGAGGGCTTTGTGATTGAAAGTGACTGATATAAATGGTAGGAAACAGCACTAAATCAGAAGGTCAAGGAATTCCTCACCCAGGAGGCTGAATTGATACTTGAATGTTGAGAGGGAACCAGTGTGGGCAGACCAATTGGAAGTACATGAAGTACATGACAAGTGTGGGAGAAGGAAGTGAGGAGGTCAGAGGCAGGAGTCATCTTCAAGTTTTGAGCCAGGAGGCCATGGTGGTTGTGGCATAGAGGGTGAGGGGAATAGTGGTGGGGGAATAACTATTGGATGACTTTTAATGGAAACTGCCTTCCCAATTATAATCTTGGAGGGCCTCCTTTGGCAATAGAGAGAGCATAGAGAAACTTTAAATTCAGTCTGAAAAAAATGTGAACTTTGAAGATAATTAGAAAGCACCAATTACTGTTTTTCCTATGTTGCCCCGAAAAGTTACTGCAAGGTATTTGTGGTATAACTGATTTCCTCTCTACTAGCCTTTGCCACTGAGATTCAACTGGTATTTACTGAGCATCTGTCATGAGCCTCACACACGCACTTATCTAACCCTCACGACTGGCTGAAATGCGTCTTCTTATGCTGCATATCTATATACACATATATGTGTATATATATATATTTTTTATATACATACATACATATGAATGTGTGTATGCATATATTTACATATATTTGAAAGTTCTGGTAAGTGCCCATATTTGTCTTATTAACAAGGGTGTAACTGTGCATTGAGAGCTATCTTTAAAAACATTTACCAAAATGAGGAAAATAAAACTAAAAAATTGTTAAACAGTTGCTATGTTTGAATGATGGGGTTTGGAGTGATTTTTATATTGTCCTCTTTTTTCATTTTTTAATAATTTACTGTATTGTTTTGAGTTTTCCATACGTTTATATAACACTTAGAATAAGAACAAAAGCCATAATGCTATATCATCAATTTTTTTTTTAAAGGGCCCTCTGAAGCTTATTGGCTGATATGGTTTGGCTCTGTATCCCCACCCAAATCTCATCTTGAATTATAATCCCCACCTGTCCAGGGAGGGGCCTATAATCCCCACTTGTTAAGGGAAGGAGGTGATTGGATCACGGGGGTGGTTCTCCCATGCTGTTCTCGTGATACTGAGTTCTCATGAGATCTGATGGTCTTATAAGTGTTTGACAGTTCCTCCTTCACACACTCTCTTCTGCCACTCTGGGAAGAAGGTGCCTGCTTCCTCTTCCTCTATGATTGCAAGTTTCCTGAGGCCTCCCAAGCCATGCAGAACTGTGAGTCAATTAAACTTCTTTCCTTTAAAATTACCCAATCTCGGGTATTTATTTATAGCAGTACCAAACTAATACATTGAGAACAGCCTAATGCACTGGACATGAGTCACCTCTGTTTTGTGCTGAAGGCAGCTGAGAAATTGTCACTAATTATAGCAATAGCTACAATGCTGTATTCTCCTTTTCTTTCCAGTTAGAATAAAAATAGAGTATGTAGATTAATAGCCCACCTGACTCCCACCTACCCTTATATGATCATGAAGATTTTCCATTTCCTTGACCTCCTTTGTTTCAGAGCACATTTTGTTGCCATTTCATTATATTTTAACTATTTAGTGTCAGTTTCCCCACTGGAGAGTGAGCTTCATAAGAGTTTTCTGCCTCTTTTTATTTTCTATGGCATTCTCTACACCTAAAATAATTTCTTGCATGGTGGAGATGTTTAACTATTATATGTATAACAGGTGGTATAAATATATTATAAATTTAGTTCATCCAATTACCCTTCCAATTAGCCACAGTTTACAGATGGGGAAAATGAGGGTCAGAGAGAATAATTGGCATGCCGGTGTTGCAGCTCTACTAGATGATGAAGTCCCCAGTGTTTCTGCCTGCCTACCCTCCTCTCTATTTGTACAGGTGCTTATTTTCTCCTTTGTCTCTGAATATCTCTATCGTTAGCCATTCCATCTTCCTACATCGTTAGGATTATGCCATGACCTACTCTATCCAGACTCCCTTTGCACATGTGCTGGAGTCCTAATCCCAGACCTACTTCAGTGACTGTGCTGTCTGGTGACATGCTGCCTCTCCCTGCTACAGTCTGTCCACACGGGTTCCACCTCCTTGCATCCTCCTGTCTCATGTTATCTCCTTTCAATCCCACCTGACATCATCCACTCATCTATCCAGAATGATTTTGCGCACTCATAGCAAAGTTAAAGACTTCTGATTCCTTTTAATCCAGATCTGACCCTGGTGAGCTATTCAAAATAATGGCTAAGGAGGGAAGTCATAAAACATGGTATACACATACATGCATGTGTGCAGTTAGCCTTTTAATTACACATTTGTCAATCTTTTAGAAGGTAAAGTTCTTTTGAGCATAGATATTGTGGTTGGCATTCTGTTAATTTTATCTTGAATAAAATCACACAATTTTTCATGCTTAATTTTTAATTTTTATTACTTTCAAGTGGAGTAATATCTTTTACATGATCGCAAATGAATCTGAAGGTAGATCATCTTTATTCTCATGATTATCTTCCAAACTTTAAGTTAATGTGCTCTTACCACATTACACAGGGATGTTTTTAGTCATCTTTAACAAGTTTCAACTGAATTTTCAAATACATAACTTTCTTTTTACATTCTTATACCCCTATTTGAGATAATATTTTATTCTGTAACAACACGAGAAGTAAAAACTGTCATAACAGTTTAGAAAACAAACACATATAACTTTTAAGAAGCATACCTTGTAGAAAAATAATATGGCGCATGAGTCAATTGTCTAAATTCTCTGAGCAGTTATTGTGCCGCGGATATTAATAATGCTTTTTACAAAAGATATCAGAACCTTAAAAGTTTCTACTCTACTGAGTTTTGCCTGCCTAACTGTATCTCCTTCCAAGCCCTGTTGATAGGTCTTCTCCCCACTGTTGCATGTGCGTGTTCCTCTGTTAAAATATCTACTGTCAGGGTCCACTTCTCTGGGAAGCCCTAACTCCTTGCAGATAAACCAAGATATCACATCCCCACAGTCCTGCTGGACTCTGACATTCCAGGAAGCTCAAGGCAGTTTTTTTTTCTTTTTTTTAGAAAAATCCCATTTGAAATGTACAAAGGGTGTTGCACGTGACTCCAATCATAGTTAAAGATGCTGAACCTGGAAGAGAGAAAGCATATTTAATTCAGTTAAAAGCATAGCTCATTTTCCCACCCCCACCCAATCAGGCAATTATAGCACGGGGTGGGGGGGGGGCAGAAGTTTCTCTCACATTTCCCTCATAAAACATAATTCCACCACCAGCTGCTCACCAGCATTTTGTTGTCTCCTCAACAGACAACAAAATGACAAAACAGATCAGCAGAGGGTGATCTGCCAGCATCACCAATGAGATGCAACTCCCCTCCAACCTGCCTGTCATTAGGAAACAGTTTTCTGTTTCTAAAATAAACCTTCTGAAATCACTGCCTTTCTACATCTGTGCTTCTACCTAGGGGAGAGAGATGTTCTCCTAACTCACAACAGGTGCTGAGATATGTCAGGAGAAAGAGGAGGAACTATGCATAAGTAATGAGAGGCAGAGGGGCAGTTACTCAGGCTTTGAGACAGATATTTTGCTCATGATATGTACAGCAGTAAGGAAATTTAGAAATTTGGTATTAAGTGTGTGTTAAAATAGGATCCCTAAATAGGAAACCTACATTTTGTCACATCAGTTCCTTATTTTTTATGTTACTCATTTTCCTTCTGATCTTACTATACTCTTTATCCACATCACCCATCTTTTCCCAGTTCCTCTCCACCAATACTCATTAAGAACCTATTAAGTATAAATGTATTAAATGTTTTACGTGCAGGAAAAGAGGGCTAGAAAGAATATTTCAAACCTAAACTGGCAATAGCTGCTTCTGCCCTGCAGGCAGGGGGCATCATAGTATGAACATAAACTTTAACTCCCCATTCCTCGGTAGACAGAGGGGCAGAGAGAAGGAAAGAAAATGTGAAAAGTCAGACAGTTCTACTTTGTCTCTAAGAAGAAAGCACATGATGAGAGGTGTATTGTATACCAGAGCACATTAAGAAATCTCCATATAAGCAAGTGGAATGGAGAGCTATGTTGGCTTATTTAAAAATAAAAATAAAAATTTAAAAAAACACACGACACCCACCACCAACAAAACCCCAAATCCCAAAACAAAACCAAGAGGAATTAAGCTTTCAGGAAGCACTAGGTGCTAGAAGGGTCAGTGCCTGACAATGGGAGGCCTAGAGATTTCAGAAGACAGTAGGCAAAAATCCAAGGTTCTGTGTAATTCTCCCGGTGCTGTTACAAAAGTTCAGTAAAACTGGTGGCATGCCCACAAGTCTTGATGAGTAACAATTTGGAGGTAGGATCCAAAGGAAAGGAATTGAAGATTAGACATGGAGGAATGTGTCAACATTCAAGAGATGATAAAATCATGGGTTGACAGAACTCATTCAATGCGGCTTCAAGAACAAAGGTATCCAGTGAGCACTTACATCCCTACCCTCAATGCGTCCAGGAAAAGTTTCAGAATGGCTGAATTGTGTACAGGTAGTTGTCTCATTGTGCATGCAATAGAGTAAAGTCTGATTTCCTTGGAATATTAAAGACTGGACAGTCCAGCTGATACCAAAGCATATACATGAATCCCCCAGCAGGTGTTAGCATTTCCATTTGACAGGTGATGAAGCTGACATAAGAGAACTTATATTATTTGTTCAAGGTTACATAATTAAAAGCAAAGCTATAAAGAAGCAAGCTATTGGTTTTGTACCATGCTAAGGTATTTTAGGGATACCTAAATATCAAACATTTTGTAGGTTATTTTACTTATTTGATCCTTATTATACCATAGGACTAGTTTCATTTTACTGATGAGGAAAAAGTATGTTATTTGTAATTAAGCAGTTTTACTATATGCCATATTTTGACCATGATTTTAATCCATTTTTTTCTCACTGCTAACCTGTGCATGAGATTAGGACTTTCCTTGAGATCAGGATGCCTACTGTTCTATTCTGGTCATTTGGGGCCCATGTTTTAGGGAGAGAAGGCTTTTAAGGGAGGTTATACAGTTTTGGAAAAAAAGGGGGGCAGGAAAAATGAACTCTATTCTCAGAGGAATGAAATATCAGCAGTCCACGTTGTTGTCACAGATAATCTTCTAAACAAGTCAGGAACATCAGAAGGAAATGCATGACGAAGAGCACTTTGAAGTTTTCTGAGCTTCCATTCCTCTCATAAAACTATAAAGTCTATGTGCTTACTTACATAACTAAAAATATTTGTAAGAAAGTGAAAATGGTCCATGTTCTTGTTTTAAGGAGCAATGAGAAATTTTGGATCTTTACAACCTTATTTCATCAACCAACAAGGCTCGGGGTGGGGGGGGGGTGGAAATAAACCACATGGATGAAATGGGTAGTGACAACCTCAAAACGCCAAGAACAAGGTACACTTTGGAAATTGTATCACAGAAAAAAGGATGATATGGTCCTGAGATGGTGGCCCTGACACTTAAGGAAGGAGAATATATGATTTCCTGATATGATTATCTATTCTATCCTCCCAGTTTTTCTGTAAGTCAATATGGATAACCAAATGTATAAGAATAGATTATCCTCATAAGTGATATCAGAGTTCCTCCTGAAGGTAGCTATGCTCACCACTATACCAATGTCACACAAGGTAGGTCGTCTCAAGAGGGAATATTTTTATTTAGAAAATGAGTTGATGGTCAACCATTTAGATGTGAATATGCATACTCAAGTGTGGAATCTGGAAAGAGACTTCAGGGAACAAAGAGCAAAATTGTTATGCATAAAAAATGAATAAGATTTGAAATATTGTTGGATTCCCAGAAAAAAGGGTTGCAGAAAGAGTCAGAAAGATTTCTAGGGATGGGTTGCAGTATTGAGAGGCACACCTCAGCTATGGCAATTCATTGATTGTGGAGACCCAGAAAGAACATCTAAGAAGAATGAGTCCTAAAACTCAACATCCACTGTGAAGCTGGCTTATGAATATCCCTCTCTGGACAAATTTTCAGTAAAGCTAGCTACACACTCAAAGGCCTTGTGAGAGTCACTTGAGTTGCTTTTGTTGGTACTAAAATCCAGAAGCACATTTGCATTCTCTGTTTAGAAAAATTAATATAGGAAAAGCACTAGTAAAAGCCTTCAGGAAGAGCACAAATCCAAAGGTGTATATCAACTTGAGAAGTTTAGCACTCTAAGAATTAACAAGTGTCTTGTTGGAAGTGAGGGGCATTGGACTTTGCATAAGTCATATAATGAAGTTTGAGGCCAGTAATTTTTTTAATCCTAAGAGGTCAAGTCACTGATGCTAGGATCATATATATTTGAAACACGCTGATTAAAACAAACCAAAAGCCTGGGTTAAATGAACAAAAAATTGTATTAAAATAAATTATAGTGTATTTGTAAGAAAATTTCTATTAAAAATACAGGAGAGGCCTTATCATGATCTTCTCCAAGTCTTAGTTAGATCAGGATTTTATAACAGAATGCCATAGCCTAGGTGGCTTAAGACATTTATTTCTCATAGTTCTGGAAGCTGGAAGTCCAAAATTAGAGTGCCAACATGATCAGGTTCATGGTGAAGACCTTCTCCCTGATCAGGTCCTCATACAGCTTCTCCTTAGTTTCTACAGGAAGAGAGAAAGATATGTTGCCTCTTTCTTTTTTTATAAGGACACTGATCCCATCATGGTGGCCTTACCTCCATTACATTACCTAAATTTAATTACCTTTTAGAATCCCCATCTCCAAATGCCATTACATTGGAGATTAAGGTGTGAACCCCAAGTATCTGAGATATGTCTCAGTCAATGTAGGAGGTTTACTTTGCCAAGGTTAATGACACATTCATGACACAGCCTCTCAGGAGGTCCTGAGGACCTGTGCCCAAGGTAGTTGGGATACAGATATCTTTTATACATTTTGGGGAGACAAGAGACATCAATATGTGTAAGGTGAACATTGGTGCAGTCCAGTAAGGTAGGAAAATTCAAAGTGGGGGTTTCCAGGTTAGAAGTAGATAAGAGACAAATGGTTGCATTCTTTTGAGTCCTTGATCAGTCTTCCACGGAATACACAATTTAGTCTGGCTCAGTGATTCTGCATTTTTTTACACAAACAATAGAGAAGAGGAAGAAATCAGATATACATTTACCTTAGGTGAGTTCTGTCTGTCTTTTGTCCACGAGGAATTTTCTTGTGGGCAAATTGAAGGGAGGTATTTAGCTTCTTACCTTTTTAGCTATCTTATTTGGAATAAAATGAAAGGCAGGTTTGCCCTAAGCAGTTTCCAGCTTGCCTTTCCCGTTGACTTAGTGATTTGGGGAGCCCAATATTTATTTTCCTTTCACAAAGGTTTTGACATATAAATTTTGGGTGGACACAAACATTTAGTCCATAGCATTACCTTGGCTCATGGCCCACCAGGAGCAAGGACCAGTCCTGTCAGTGGATCATGCCCAGTCCTGATTTGACTGTTCCGGGTATGCCATTTGCCTCACTGTAACATGACATGGGCATATTCAGCAAAAGCAAGCTCCCAGCGTCATCTTTGAACAACTGGGCCAAGTGGGGAGGGCGTTGAACTAAATAAACATGTGTATGTTGAACTAGAACAGTGTTTACAGAGCCCCTAATATATAGTTATAAAAATATATTTGTGAACTTACTAAACATAATTATTTTATGTAGACAGCCTTGAAAGAATTTTATTTTCTTCTTTTTTTTTGGTTACTCTGTATTATTTAGTCTTCCTAATAATTATTTACTACTGCATTTTTAAAAGTATAAGCATATGTTATTTTTAGCATCATAATTATATAGTTGCAATGTATTATTGAAGGATCATTGAACTCTGGAGGAGACCAGGAACATGGTGGGGGTGGTCTAGTGATGTCAGTGTAGGCGTCCCTATGGCCTGCCTGTCATCAGCATCTGTCAAACAGAGCCAAGTATACAAACACTTCTTAAAACACTGTTATTCTCGAGGCAAATAAATCTGCTGCTAGAAAATCACAGTTGCATTTCCATTTCTGCAAAGAGAAAAGAAATTTTATGCTGAAATATTCAGCCTAGGAATACCAAAGGAAGCCCAGTAAATGAATTATGCTCCATTCCCCATGATACAATGCAACATGAATCCTCAGAAATTTACAGGCTTCAGCAATACCAGTGAGTTATATGGTCACTTCAACTTACAGAAATAAATAGTTTCATTTCAATGTCTACATTGCCACACTCTCTCCATCATATAGCTGGCCAGTTTAGCTATAAATTTGACAGTCAATACATTTCTAAAGATTATACGGGTTTCCAAGATTTGTTTTGAAAACAACTTCAGCATTTCTTTTTTCTTATTTTCTTTTCTTTTTTTCCTGTTCAGGTAGAGTTAAAGGTGTTATTCCTTCTGCAGGAAATGGACACCAAAATGAAAGTAAATAACTGAGGGCTCATCAGCCCATTCACTCATCCATCCATCCATTGAGGAATATTTCTGAATAGAAATGCTGCTACTTTCATTTACTTCTGATGAAACTTACTGCACTTTATGTAGACCATCTAAAACTGGTTTATGTATCCATACAATACGGGAGTGATAACTCTTATGTCTCAGACTATTGGAAAGATTAAATGAAGTTATGTATACAGAGTACTTCTAATAATTCCTTTTTCTCCAGTTGCAGGACAGAGTATAAAAACTGATTCAGATGCCAAAATACTGAAATTTTAGAGTACTTCCTTTGACTATTTCTGTGACATACAGGACATGTATAGGGAATTGTGACTGTCCAGCAGGCATGTACGGAGTGGACTGTCCCTAAGCTTCAGGAAAGTCTGTAGTGCAATGTCTCTATAGTTTGTTTGGTTGTATTGAGAATAATCTCTCTTTTTGAGATGGAGTTTTGCTCTTGTTGCCCAGCTGGAGTGTAACGATGCAATCTCGGCTCACTGCAACATCTGCCTCCCAGGTTCAAGCAATTCTTCTGCTTCAGCCTCCCAAGTAGCTGGTATTACAGGTGCATGCCACCACTCCAGGCTAATTTTTTTGTATTTATTATAGACAGGGTTTCACCATGTTGGTTAGGCTGGTCTCGAACTCCTGACCTCAGGTGGTCCACCCGCCTTGGCTTCCCAAAGTGCTGGGATTACAGCCGTGAGCCACTGCACCTCGCTGAGAATATTCTCTGTATATGTATTCTTCTGCATTTAAGCAGTTATACTAAGTCATTTTAACTCTTTGCAGGCTTCCCCACCTCACAGAGAGGTGAGCCAGGATTTTTCCCAATCACTAGAACTAATACTTCATTGAACCTTGACAAGGTATTCTGCTGCACTTAGCGACCCACAAAGCATAGTTACACCTGGGATTTCATCATGCTACACACTTTCCAATATTTATCAGATTATAGGAGATTAAAAAAAAAAAAAAAAACTTTCCGTCTTTAAAGGGCTCTAAGAAGACAGCTCCGTTCCCTGTTCCGAAGCAAGCTAAAGCCCTCTAGCTCTGTTAATACCTTGTGGCCCCCACTTTCTACTACCTGGATTCTGCTATTTGTGCTTTTGTTGGTTGAATGATTCCCAAGTAACCTGCCAAGGTAAATAAGTACCAACTCTACTCATGAATATTTAAGCCCAAGAGCATATAGTGGGTGGCTTTGTGGCCAGTATTGGATTTCCATATAAACCATAAGGAAGCTGTTGTGACTATGGTCGAGCCGAACTTTGAACTCTTCAATAGTGCAGTGATCCCTAGCCAAGCTGCAGAGTCTGGAGACTGCATTCTGTATGCCAGGGTCCACCTGTGGTATAAATGGAATGGAGCCCTTGTCCCCTCCCTGTTCTGAGACTGCTGGGCTCAGACACTGCCCCATTGTCTCTGCAGCATCTCTGCCTCCACAGCAATAAGAGAGAAGAAACTCCTAGGCCGTTTCTCACCCCTACCTGCCACCACCTTTGTTAACAGAAACCACTATGTCTGTTAAGGTTATAAATGGTTTTATATTTGCACCAGAAAATTATTTTCTTTGCTGTTATTTTCGATTGAACGTTTTCTTAGACATTTTCTAGTGTTCAATGCAGCAGTAGACAAAGAAGTAGGACATGTATTCAACATCCATTTCACCATTTCTGCATTTTTCTTCTAAAATGTTATTTTTTTTTCTATTTATATTTTGTGATGGATGTTTGTCATTAGCTATCTTGAGAGTAGTTGTGATGGTTAATTTTACATGTCAAGTTGGCTGGACCATAATACCCAGGTATTTTATTTGTTCAGAAAGAACTCTGGATTTGAGGGTGTTTTTTTTTTTTTTTTTTTTTTGGATGATTTTCTGGGAGAGTATTTTTTTAATGAGATTAACATTTAAATTGGGGAGCTTTTAAGTATAGCGTGTTACCCTCCATAATGTGGGTGGGTGTTATCCAATTACTTGATGTCCTAAATAGGACAAAAATACTGGCTGAGCAAAAATACTTCCCTGAGCAAGAAGAAATTCTCCCAGCAAACATTCTTTCAACTTGAACTGCAACCTCAGCTCTTCCTGGGTCTCCAGACTACCGGCCCACTTTGCAGATTTTGGACTTGTCAGCTTCCATAATTCTGTCAGTCAATTCTTAATATGAATATCTCACTTTCTGTATACACATCTCCTTGGTTCTCTTTCTCTGGAAAACCCTGACTATTATGGTGTGTTGGTCCAGTCGAAGGCAGAATGTTACATATTAATAGATTTCTAGGATCAGCATGCTGCAATGGTAATGCATTTGGATAATTCCATAGTCTTGAAAACATGTTGGGCACAAAGAAACACATTTTGGAACCAGAGAAGGAGGTTTGGAACTTGTCCTGCCACCTAACCACTTGTTGTGCTGTAAGTTGTGACCTTAAGCTGTCTAGTCTCTCCAGGGCTTAATCCCCACATTTGTAAAATGGTGATGATACGTGTATTAGGGTGTTTTTGGATCACTATAAAGAAATGCCTGAGGCGTGGTAATTTATAAGGAAAAGAGGTTTAGTTGGCTCACAGTTCTGCAGCCTGTGCTGCCAGCATCTGCCTCTGGTGAGGGCCTCAGGAAGCTTCTAATCACTGTGGAAAATGTGGGGGAACCAGTACATCACATATGACAGTGGGGACAAGAGAGAGCAAGGAGAGGGGGAAGTGCCACACTCTGTTAAACTACCAGATCTCACAGGAACTCAGAAACAAGAACTCTCATCAACAAGGGGATGGCCCTAAGCCATTCATGAGGGAGTCGCCCCCGTGATGGAAACACTTCCTATCAGATACCACCTCCAACACTGAAAATAAAATTTCAACATGAGATTTGAAGGGGACAAATGTCTAAACCATGTCAATAATAGTTCTCACCACTTAGGTTGTGATGAAAATGAAATGAGTTAATAAATACTACACCCACCCTGTAACAGCGACTAGCACCTAGTAAGCTCTCAGTAAAAGGAACCCATGTACAAAGAGATTGTTGTATGAAGCAGAAAGATCTCTCATCTACTGGATGCTTGCTGGATGTCTGGCACTCTAAGTGCTATATGTATATTTATTCATGTTATCTTCATAACCATTTTTTATTTTAATGTTGTCACTGAAAGAGATGAAATAATCGCCCTCAATGGTACAATAAGGGATAGAGTCCAATGCCAAAGCATTTCCATCTTCCTCCAGATACCATATACTTTTATGACACAGTGTCTGAGCTACATGTGCAAAATACTTAGCCAATGCATAGCATACAGCAGGTACTCAATAAATGTAAGCATTGATATAATAATTAGTGGCCTAGGTTTTTTTTTTGTTTCATTTCTCCTGAGAAAATCTGTCAGTAAATTATGATAAACTGTTTGCTTTCCTGAGAACAAATAACATGTGGTTTGACCAAGGTTTATTGCTATTATTAATGTTGCAAAATATATTTTATATCAGAAAAATTTTACCAAGTTATAAAAATTAAAATAGATCATTTTTAGGGGACAAGAACAAAATAAAAATATAGAATCCAGCAAAAATAAATTGGTTTAATATGGTTTGTGCAATTGGTATTATCATAAAAATTTGGAATACAATGACAAAAAATAAAAGATGGTTTTGTTCACTGTAAATCAGAAAACATTAACAACTCTGTAAGGACCCTGACCTGAGTAGAATAAGGGAGGCAGGTGAACTAAAACAAAGTTGTTTACCTTGCAAACTTGTTTGTAAACTAACTGAACCTTTGCCAGAGAGAAGATCACTGATTTCATTGGTTCAGTGAATAGTTGCCTGTGATAACCAGGAATGATGCTCCTGTGGCAGTTTTAAGCATGCTGTTGATCCTCTTCCTATTGAGGAGAAGGTCTATGTGTTCATTCCTGTTATCGGGGGCAAGTTTAGTGACTAACATGCCATCAACAATGCAGTAGAAGTGGCACTGCCTGACTTCCAAGACTAGGTCATAAAAGTAATGCAGCTTCTCTTTGGTTCACGGAAACACTTGCTTTGGGGCCCAAAGCCACCATGTAAGGAGTCTCACAACTCCGAAACTGCCATGCTGTGAAGAAACCCAGGACACATGGAAAGCCTGAACGCAGGTGCTCCTGTCTTCAACCCCACCAAGGTCTCAGCTAACCCCAGACCTATGCTGCTTAAAAACTCCTCCAGGTGATTCCAACCCCTGCCACCAGTCATGCCGGCTATTCCCTGCCCATATTCCTGATCCGTGGAATTGTAGAACACTTTAAATGGCTGATTTGAGCTGCTTACTTTGGAGTAACTGGTTAGACAGGAGTAAATAACTGTATACCACATTTTAAAGTCCAAGAGATCACAGGCAATGGAGGCAGAATGAGGTGAAGAGAACGGTGAAGTGGAAGTAAGGATGCTCAGAGGAGAGTGCCACAGAATCGAGCTGCACTGCCCTCTCTCAACCACTGTGAAGCATGTGTGATGACTGCACTCCTCCTGAGATGTGGAAACTGTGGTTAGAGGCTGGAACTGGCTGCTCCAGTTTGAATAGGAAAGAAAGAAAAAGGGCCGCCTTGTTATGGACTGAATGCTGTGCCGCACCCCCCAAAATTTATAAGTTGAAGTCCTAATCCCCATTGTGATGATATGAGAAGGTATGGACTTTGGAAGGTAATTGGGTTTAGATGTGGAATGAGAGTGGGGCCCTCGTAATGGGATTAGTGTCCTTAAAATAAAAGATACTAGAATGCACATTTGCTCACACACTCTATCTCTCTTTGTCTATCATGCACATAAGAAGAGGTCGTTGAGCACACAATGAAAGCCAGTCATCTACAACCCAAAAGAGACTCAGCACCAGAACCTGAATTGAACTGCTCTGCCCAGACTCTAAAACTTTGAGAAATAAATGTCTATTAATTAAGACACCCTGTCTACAGTAATAGTAATCCAACTAGACTAAAGACAAGATTGCATTGGAACCCAGATCTGTGTGACTCCAATGTTTTGCTGTCCACTGCTGCACAGAAATGCTTTCCAGAATGGAAGCTCTCAACATTGGGATTCACGGCTTAATCCTAACTCAAATTAGAACTGTGACATATTGGGCAGGAGTCTTTGTCTTCTGATGCCAGAAAGACATCAAGTAGTCTCTAGAAAGAAAGATTTCTTCTCCACCAGAGAATGATTTTGAGAATTAAGTAAGATGATGTCTTGGGCAAAGGAATAAAGTCTTTGGAAAAAAAAAAAGTACTTAACTCATTAGATGGGACCTCTGACCTGACCTATGTTCATTTTGTAGTAAAATTTGACCTGAACCTAAAGGGAGTAGGTTTTATAGCCTTTAGGTATTGGGTACAGTGTAAATTCTCATGAGTTTCACTACAGACAACGTGTTTGCTTATGTGCTGTTGCCCTAAGCCTTTCTAGCAGAGCTGTATAATATTGGGTACCATAAAATCCAGAAAGCCCCAGTGCACCTTTGGCTCCTCAAGTTTCAGATAAGAGATTGTGGAAAACTATTGCATTCACTGATACACCATTTCCCTCGCTTTCCCAGCCATGCTGCCACGTTGTTAAGTGTGAATGAGTATTTCTTTATATTTCTTAAAACTTTATTTGACTGCGACCTTTAACAGGATGTTTGAAAAGGGCATATAACAGCAGGCAAAGAGCCTAGACAGATTTGGGTTCAAAGTCTTGCTCTGCTCCATGTCCTTGGGTGTGAGTATTTAGCATCTCTAAATTTGTTTCTCTAGCTTTTAATGTGAGGAGTGATATATCTCTCATAAGGATCAAATAGAGTCTTAACATGGTGCCTGGCACTTTAACTACCTTCAGTAGTAGACATCACTTTAATTAAATGCACGTGTTGCTATTATGTGTGCTAGGAAGCCTTGCTGTCATAAGCTGGCTGTGGCAATCATGACCGTTGCCCATGAAGCCAATTTGCATCTCTTGCTCATTAAGTTGCTCACAGTGGCTGGAAATTTGACAGCCTTGATGTTTGAACTTCTTGAACAGTAGGTTTAGAACTGCCAGTGATTTTCCAAAGTTGTGTCAAACATCAAGCATTACTGAGGTAGGAGTTTTCCCCAAAGGTCTGTGATGAGATGGAAGTGGTCTCCTCTGGATGTAATGATTCATGGGTGCAAGTGTTGGGCTGAATGACTCAGGAAGGTAAAATCGGA
Source organism: Macaca mulatta (assembly GCF_049350105.2). Taxonomy (NCBI): domain Eukaryota; kingdom Metazoa; phylum Chordata; class Mammalia; order Primates; family Cercopithecidae; genus Macaca; species Macaca mulatta. The sequence continues at coordinate 13,439,941 of NC_133410.1, forward strand.
GCTTCTCTTCAAGGAAACATCAGCTACAATGTAACTCCAGAGCCAGGAAGCCATTTAATACTCCAGAGCTCACAGCAGCAGAGCTTGAGCATCAGGCTGGGTTTAGGATATCCTCCCTCCTCCTTTTTTTAATGGACCCTTATTACAGAGGCAGAAGGCCTATTAACCTAGGACCCAGAGCCTGCTACCATAAATTCACCATAAAATCCCGTTGACATTGGTTGACTGTCAGGGATATAAAACTGTCAGTGCCCACGTTTTCAATTATACAGGACAATTACTCTGTGCATGTCAGTATATGCACACCATAGCCATAGTGTGGGATTCATCCCATTCTAACACATGTGTGGGAACAGTGGCAATCTGTCTTCACACAGTGTGCTAGGGGGTTGAAAAAGTCCAAGCAATGATCCAAACTCTCTTGTGCATTAATTCTAAGAAAGGAAAAGATATGTTCTGGTTAGTTTCAGTAATGTTCTTGGCCTTGCTCCCACGTAGCATGTCATCATGCATTAGAACGATCATTTTACTTATTGATCTCCTCTACTAGCCATTTGAAGGCTGGAGATGTCTGTTGTTATTATTAGTCTTCAGAATCTTTAATAGCACCATCTGTAGAGATGGTACTCCACAAATATATCAACTTCAGTCCAAGGTACACAGTATTGAGCTCAGTACTTAAGATAATTTATACTGTGTGCATCTATAACTACAGCACCTCTGTCCTTTGGAAACTTACCTGTAGCTACTTTAGATGGATGTTCTGAATCGTTCTGTCTGTGCTCAGAGCCAAATTATCTGACTGTGGCTGAATCAGACACCAGCATTCAAGGCAAGTTTTTACCAACTTGATTGGTCACTTGACAAAACCTTCAAACTACATTCTGCCAGTCTAATCTAAATCCCTCCCTCTCCAGGCTGTAAAACATACCTTCAGTGTATTATCTTTCTAACACAGACATATGTCCTGCTTTCTTTATCTTAACATTTTGAACTAATTATCTCATTTTTTCATTGAGTTCAGATGTGTTTTCTGGTATGAACATACTGAGCAAGACAGGTCTGTAGCTTCACTGAAGCTGTGCTATCTGTAAGATTTCAGCAGTTAGGCCTTGGTGTGACTGTAAACTCTGCCACAGTCTTACCAAGTCTTACCTGTGGCAAGATTAGGAAATTATGAGCTTCAGTTTCTTCACCTGTAAAATAGGAATAAATAACACTACCCGCAAAGTTGTGGTGAGGATTGCGTGAGATGCTGAATGGAAAATGTCTGATGGATCATGGTGTAAAATACTACTTCTCTTCCTATAAACATAACTGTTCTTTGATTCCACGGGAAATACCTTTATTTATGATCTCCTACTATTTAGGTTTTACCATCCTTCAATATGACTGGACATACAGGTATTTGGAGTTTGCAAAGTAATTTTTGTGTATGTGAGGGCATGGTTCATACCTACAGTGTGAGATAGATGAAGGAAGCATTGACTTTCCCTTACAAAACAGAAACCAGCGACATTGAACACAGAGAAGATAAGGAACTCTGCAGAGTGACAAGAGTCCTAAGTCTAGAGCTAGATGCCATATCAAGTATTAATGAACCAAAATCCCTCAAGGCTCAGCATTTTAGTGCCATGGCCACATTTAGACTGCCTGAGTTGTCCTCTTTGCTGTCTTTTCACATCCTTTAGCAGGGTCTCTCTCCTCATTGTACCCAACTCTTCACCTGCATCCCCACTGCAATAGGGATGGGTTTTCTCAAACCTGTTTAATCTCTTCTTACAGCTAGATTCAGCAGTATTAGCTGTCAGTTCTCCATAATTTTGATTTTTATGGGAGACATTGAAAGATCTATCATGTCAAACTCCAAACGTCAGAGAATGTAGTCTTTCATAGTGATAAAATGGGCAATGGAGAAAGCTTAGTGATGGAGAGAAGGTATCAGATGCCATGGCAATTGAAGGGCTTCTCTGGCTGGTCAAATAAAAGCACCCACTCTGCTCCCGTTTAAAGACTTCTTTCCTTTTACAAGCATGTTAACCACAATAATCAATTCCATTAGCATTTACAAAATTGCAAATCCAAGTTGTTAAAGATTTTGAGCATGAGTCCCCAATATATGCATGCTTTTAAAAATTTTGAATTGTATATTTGTACTAAGAGACTAATATATTATGTATGTTGTAAAAGAGGACATTAAAAGGAGGTGATAAAGGTGACATAAGAATATGTTGAAATGTCTTGCTATTTGTGATGGCATTATAGCAATCATATAAAACTTGGACTTGCATAATTTTTCTGTTCCTCATTACTAAAGTGGGATTATAATGTGTAGCAACTATATTCATTTTATAGGATATGTACATATTTTATTGGATATATGTAGCCAATAAACATATAGAATTTTATAGGTATGATAATACAACATGCCCAGTAATATATGTATGCTAATGTGTGCACCTTGTTAGTATTCACCTTGCATTTTACCTTAACTGTGCCTTCTGTTGCAAGATATTTAGCTGATGCTGATGACAGTGATATGGATCAACATTTTAAATGTTCTTCCAGATAATTTCAGAGGTTTTGTTTGTTTTCATCTTACTGTATGACGGAACTCTTTGGAACATTATTTTAATTCATTAATGTGGCAGCTAGGGATGACTTGAGTCTTAGAAAATCTGTCAATTCTACCATTTTCTTATTCACATATTCTTGTGCTATTCTCATTGCCTTCAATCAGTCATTTCATTCTATAAATACCGTTAAACCACTTGTTTACACTCTGCGTTAGCATAGTTGACATAAGATCACGCAACTCATAAATATAATTAAACTGGGAACACATAAACTGCAGCACATTAAAATACAAGTGATGGTGGTCCCTGGCTTCCCCTTGAATATCTATGCTCTACAATATAAAACAAAACAAAACAAAAAAACAACCAGAAGTTTTAGCTGGTTGGGAAGATTACGTACTACCCTGATCTCCTTTGCTGCTAATTCAATCATTTGACTAGGTTCTGGATAGTGACATGTGAACAAATTGATGAGTGAGACCTAAATAGGAAAAGAAGATGTGCTTCCCACTTTTTTTTTTTTTTTTTTTTTTTTTTTTTTTTTTGCGCAAAAGCTGAAGCTTCATCTTTTTTTCACAATAGGGAATCCTTATGCTCAGAATGGCTGAACAACACTATTGTAAGTTTGTGAGTGTTCCACACCACAGAGTTACTATTTGAACCCTGGGCTGCTCACACCCATGCTGTTAGGGCACTTGGAAATAAACCTTTCATTACTCATTGATATTTTTGTTTTCGTTATAGCAACAAAGTGAACATCCCAACTAATACAATATGCTAAAAGTTAATACTTTAGGCCGGGGTGTGGTGGTTCACGTCTGTAATCCCAGCACTTTGGGAGGCCGAGGAGGGTGGATCATGAGGTCAAGAGATAGAGACCATCCTGGCCAATATGGTGAAACGCCATCTCTCCTAAAAATACAAAAATTAGTGGGACATGGTGGTGCGAGCCTGTAGTCCCAGCTACTCAGGAGGCTGAGGCAGGAGAATCGCTTGAACTCAGGAGGTAGAGGTTTCAGTGAGCTAAGGTCACACCACTGCACTGCAGTCTGGTGACAGAGTGAGACTCCACCTCAAAAAAAAAAAAAAAAAAAAGTTAATATATTCGTGTAGATACCTGTCAGTCCCCCTGTGCTGTATAAGTCCCAGTGACCCCCTCCAGCCTCCAAGATGCTTGGTTAACCATATCAGTAATAGTCACACAGCTTAAATTTTTTACCTTTCATATTAAAAATAAAACAATAAAACAGGATCTTTTTTTTCCTCTCCCCCTACATAACACTAGACATTTGAATAATTGTCTGGGTTACCATTAATTTTTTCCCATTTTTCTTCTATATACCGGTCTTACCAACCTTGAGCAACATTTTTGAAGGCAAGGAATAGCTTTGTCTGCAACCTTTTTGAAGGCAAGGGTATTCTGTACTTGTAACCATTTCTGTGTGTCAGTGGTTCTCAAAATACGGTCCCTGGAATTAGCATTAACTGGGAATTTGTTAGAAATGCAGTTTATTGATCTCTACCCCACAATTATTGATTCAAAAATTCTAGGGTGGGCCGCAACAACTGTTTTTTTTTTTTTTTCCAAGTGCTCCAGGGGACTCTAGGCCCAGCCTAAATACAAGAATCACTGCTGTGATAGTTTACTCTTAAATCTCAAGTGCTTAAGGAAGAGCCATAATCAAATGATAAAAGGTGGTGAAGTGATAGGGGGATTTACAATGATATCAGGCAGGCAGGAAGTGCTGTGGGACTCTCCAAAAAAAAAAGGTTTTAGAATGTCCCCAGTGAAGGATAGAATGTTTCCACCAAAAGATTTAACAGCTTGTGATAGAGAGCTGGCTGATGATGGCAGCTGATATGGAAAAGTTCTTCCCTAAGTAAGTGTGCGAGTACTACAGAGCTGGCAGAAGTGGGCGGGCATCTCACCAGGTTGGCGCTGTTATTGGACTCCACAAAGAAGTCTGTGGGATTAACTCCCAAGAGAGTACACAGTGGTATAAGAATGATCAAAACTAAGGTAGTGGCTCCCAAAGGGTGAAATATTAGCAAAAAAGGATACAAATTGGTTTTATGAGAAAAAGAAACATCTATGAGCAAATCAATTTGGGCCCAACAGTTAACACTTTCTCTACTGCAGTACTTGTCAGAGGCTTTAATATCCTAATAACCATTTCAAATCTCCAAGAAAGGGCTACAGTAAGCAGCACCCCAGGGAAATTTATGGATCAACTATTCTTTGAAACATACTTTTAAAACAATGTTAGGAGCAGAATGTGTACAAATTCCAACTCAAGTATTTTGAGTGGAGGGAAATAATTAAAAAAAAAAAATGAAGGCTGAGCTTGAGGCAGGGGGTTCTGGGTAATTTCTGTGGATACCAGTGTTTTTTGTTGTTGTTGTTTCTTTTTTATTATACTTTAAGTTCTAGGGTACATGTGCAAAACATGCAGCTTTCTTACATATGTATACATGTGCCATGTTGGTATGCTACACCCATTAACTCGTCATTTAGGTATATCTCCTAATGCTATCCCTCCCCCCTTCCCCTACCCTACAACAGGCCCCAGTGTGTGATGTTCCCCTTTCTGTATCCAAGTGTTCTCATTGTTCAATTCCCACCTATGAGTGAGAACATGCGGTGTTTGGTTTTTTGTCCTTGCAATAGTTTGCTGAGAATGATGGTTTCCAGCTTCATTCATGTCCCTACAAAGGACATGAACTCATCCTTTTTCATGGCTGCATAGTATTCCATGGTATATATGTGCCACATTTTCTTAATCCAATCTATCATTGATGGACATTTAGGTTGGTTCTAAGTCTTTGCTATTGTGAATAGGGCCACAATAAACATACACGTGCATGTGTCTTTATAGCAGCATGATTTATAATCCTTTGGGTATATACCCAGTAATGGGATGGCTGGGTCAAATGGTATTTCTAGTTCTAGATCCTTGAGGAATCACCACACTATCTTCCACAATGGTTGAACTAGTTTATAGTCCCACCAGTAGTGTAAAAGTATTCCTATTTCTCCACATTCTCTCCAGCACCTGTTGTTTCCTGACTTTTTAACGATCGCCATTCTAACTGGTATGAGACGGTATCTCATTGTGGTTTTGATTTGCATTTCTCTGATGGCCAGTGATGATGAGCATTTTGTCATGTGTCTGTTGGTTGCATAAATGTCTTCTTTTGAGAAGTGTCTGTTCATATCCTTTGCACACTTTTTGATGGGGTTATTTGTTTTTTTCTTGTAAGTTTGTTTGTGTTCTTTGTAGATTCTGGATATTAGCCCTTTGTCGGATGAGTAGATTGCAAAAATTTTCACAGTTCACCTCTGTGACTTAGTTAGGATCTAGTGCAGTTCATTGTCATCCATTCCACAAGGCAGAATGCTAGTCATTCGATTTTCATGATGGGTGTTTTGTTGATAACTTGTTGATTTCTGTTGATGATTATGTTGATGATAAAGCTGGTATCTAGAGATACTTGCCTCTTCTGATATAGTCCCATTGATGATCCTAACACCAAACAGTCCATGAATGGAGTGGTTGTGGTGGGTGAAATATGCAATCAATAATGTCCTTGAAATCGACAAGGCTTGAAGGAGATAACTACTGATATAAGGAATCTAGATGGCGTGTTGAGTCTGGTTCGGGACACAGTTCGTCACTGAGGATATTGAGAGAATCTTGGTCAAAATTATGCATTGAATCAAGGAAATGGCAATTGTGCATTGGGTTCAAGATGGAACTCAGCCGGGCCACAGATGGAAAGCCAAAGAGAAATTTTGGAGGTGAGGAATGACAGAGATGTGGGTCTCAAGGAGAAATGGCTGTGGTCTGATGGGCATAAACGCTCAGCCAAGCCACTTTGAAGACACATTTTGGAAAACCAAGATGAGCTCCTGAAGCAGCAGCTTGAACACAGGATCTGAGGCCCAGCTCACCATGTGTGGTAACTCTAAGTGGTCAGTACAGCTGGGCAGTGATGGAAACGGACTAGGAGATGATGATGGAGAGCTATGCGGAGACAAGATCAACAGGTTATACCTTCACACAGCAAAGGGAAATCATCATATTTGCATTTTAGAAATAGTAGCTGGGAAGGAAGTGTGTGAGGAAGACAAGCCTCTAAGCAGAAGGACCAGAGAAGTGGAAACAGCATGATCTCATTGTTGAGAGCCTGGGCTCTGTCATCAGATGGACTCAGCTTGAAACCTAGTTTGGCATCTTGTTAGTGAGATGAACTTCTATGGCTTACTTCACTAAATGTCAATTTCATATCTTCAATAGGAAATATAATAATGTATCCCTTGGAGGGATATTGAGAGAATTAATAAAAGGCATATGTAGCAGGTTCACAACATAGATATGCAGAGAAAACAAAAAATTTAAAGAAGTTTTGTCTGGTGTTTCTCATGAGCTCTCAAACACCTGGTAAAAGAAACAACAACAAAACACTTTATTTTAGTTAACTCTTATTTAAAGAGTCTGTATTAGTTTTTTATTGCCATCATAACAAATTACCACAAACTTAGTAGCTTACAACAACACACACTTGTTATCTAACAGTCAAGAAGGCAGGTGTCCATACAGGTCTCACTGGACAGAAGTGAAGGATTTGATATGGCTGTGTTCATTTCTGGAGGCTGTAGGGGCAAATCTGTTTCCAGTTCACTCAGGTTGTTGACAGAATTTAGTTTTTTGCAATTGGAAAACTGACATTCCTCTTTTCTGGCTGGCTGTCAGTTGAGGGATATGTCTAGTATTTAAAGGCCACTGGTCAAGGTTCATTCCTTGGGTCATGGCTTTTTTTCTTCATTTTCAAAGCTGCCAATAGTTGATTAAATCTATGCCATGCCACACTTCTCTGATCCTTCTTCCATTGTCAACTCTCTATCTCTGACCACAGTCTGGAAAGGGTATTTACTTGTAAGGACTCATGTGATTGGACTGAGCCCAGCCAGATGAATCTGGGATAATCTCCCAGTCTCAAAGTCTGTACTGTTAATTAGATCTATAAAGTTCTTATTGCCATGTAAGGTAATACATTCACAGGTTCCAGGGATTAGGTTGTGGACATATTTGGGAGGCCATGATTCTGGATAACACACCATTTCTCCATGTAATGCCTGGTTTTATTTGGAAAAAAAGTAACTGTTCTTAGATACCTTTTAACCAATCTACTTCCTGCCTCTCTTTGGCAAAAGAACCGCAATGTGTGTACAAGGCGCAAATAGAGGGTTGAGGGCTGAGGAGTGAGGAGGGACATATATGTGATTTTCTCTCTCTCTTCTTGTTAGAGTTTATTTATGATCTGTGATTGATTGATACTCCCCTTGATGTCTTTGAAATTAGGAAACCTAGGTTGTAATGGCTCCTAGCGAGTCCCTGGTCCAGGGGATCCTTTCCTACAGGCCTTATTTGACCTCACTTTGTTCCTCCCATGGGTCCCTCTGGCAAGTTCAGCAGCCAGAACCCTCAGCCACTATCATCCTCTCTTTTCTAAGTGTCCCTTAGGCACTTCCTGATCCTTTCCACACCACATAGGGGTCAAAGGGATTCTGGGGAGCGAAACTCAGGCCTTCTCCTGGGCCCATCTACCTGTCTCAAACATGTGCATCCTGTGTAACTGCCCCTTTCTCTCCTGGAGATTGTGAAATGGGAAAAGTTCCCTTATCCCCCTCTCAGAGCTTGTGATGGGGGTGTGGCCCACTTCTTAGGTGCCCTGATACTCAAACCCCTAGATGAAGCATGCAGACAGGCAGGTCATGGGGCTCCAACACCATGGCAGCATCTAGGGTTGAGTGTTTACAACTCCCAAAGCCTCCGTGGGCATGTGTTACAGTGTGCTGTTTCCACATAGCAGACCGCAGACAACTTGTGTTAATCAGCTCAATTAGACCCTCTTCCTTATGGCAAGGACAGAGGGTTTTCAGTATCCTAGGGTTTTTGCCCTAGTGTACCAGAATAAACCAGATCACACATGGGCTTGGGGAATGAGTGCAAAGTTCTAATGAGTGTAGGTAGCTCTCAGCAGATAGATGGAGAGTCAGAAGGGGGATGGAGTGGGAAACTGGTCTTGCCCTGGAGTAGGGCTGCTTAGTGGCCAGGCTCTCTTCGGACCGTTTTTGGCAGATTTCCCCTTGGTGTCTGACTCATTCTGTCGTTGATGGCCTGCCAGTATCTCTCAGCGTCTGTCGGTGTGTTCTTCTGCTGGTGGGTTCTTCTGCTGGTGTGTTCCTCTCAATGTTCAGCCACTTGTGTCTGCCCACTAGGGTCTTGAGATTTTTATATGCACAGGATGAGCATGTGGCAGGTCAGAGTGGTCTTGAAAAATACAACAGGAGTGCCTGTCCTCACTTAGGTCCATGGGCACAGGCCCGAGGATGGAGCCCTCACCAGGGACCCTGCCCTTCTCTACCCAGCGCTTCTCTGCTCCCCTCCCATATCAATTGGAGTGAAGGCAGAGGGGACAGCCTACCAAAAATCTTCCCCCACTCAGTGGAGGAAGAAGGAAAGTACACTTTTTTCCCCAACGTGTTCACCTAAAGTAGTACAGTGCACCTACTTCATTTTCATGACTTTGGCACCTGAGAGTGGAAAAATCAAAGCAGCTGGTATCTCTTACCTTTCTCTTAGTGCCCCCCAAGTCTAGTCTTATCTTCCTTTCTAGGCATATGAGAGATAATTATTCCTGCTCTTTTTGATGTAGAATGGGCCTTGTGACTGTTTTTGAACAGCAGAATGGGAACAGAAGTGATTGAGGTCACCTTTGGGCGGTACAGGGGAAACACCCATGTAGGATTCTTCAATTTCTCTCTCCTCCTGGATGGATGATCATGGAGAACTTATAGGAATGATAAAACCATGAGATAGAAACATCCTGGTTCATGAAACTTCTTGAGAAAGGACAGTGGCCTGAAAAACCACCAGACATTAGGAGACTCTGTAGTCTAGGAATTAGATGGAGACATTTGAGGTTGTTACTATCCTAGATTATGATGCATGCTGGTTACTTCCCTCTTTCTCTTTTCACTTTCCCCAGAGACAGAACAGGCTTGCTTCCTCCCTCTTGATACTTTTACACGTATAAAAGAGGCTCTATGGTATATGGATTGAACAGGTAGAGCCTTAAGCAACCAGGTGTCCTTGGGTAAGTCACTAACCTCTTCTTTACTTCAATTTTCCCATTGAAAATAAAAATGTTGGATTCTTTATCTCATCAGTTTGTTAAAAGGGTCCACGGATTATACATGAAAAGTGTTTGGAATAGTGCTTCGTACATGAAATGGGTTAATTATAAGTATTACTACTTTCTTAGTGTGGAAATATTTAATCTGGGCTTCCAAGTCTGGCTTTCAAGCTTATTGTCTCTCTGAGAAGATCAAATCTTGGTCATCTCCTGTCTGGGGAAAGTAAGACTTTAGGACTGCAGAAAACAAGAGAATTAAAAGCACTGGTTTCGATATTTTTAAAATATCATTACTCATGTAAAGGCATCTGGCATATGAATGTAGTAAATAAATACCAGATACGATCGTCATTTTAGATCTCATCTACCAGTGAGTCTAGGGCTCCCCATGTTTTATGAGGATTGGCTCAGACATTGGCGGGGCTGAGTCTCTATGTGATAGACCTCTCTACAAATACTGCAGAGATAAAAGTTCAGGCAACTCAGAGGTTTCATGATGTCCCTAAGTCCCCCTGCCTCATATAAGTTGAATCTGGGAACATTTCTATCTTCTAATTTCCTTTCCACCAGGGAGGACCAGGACATGGCTAAGAAGAAGCTAATGTGTCATTCATCTCAGACGAAAAATTTAAGAGTCTCAAAAACAAACAAAAAAACCTCAGTAATCAGGAAAAATAATATTGTATAAAATATATTTGAAGTAAAAAGTAATGCAAAATATTTCCATGATGATCAAAATATTGAAAATTTAAATAAAAGCTTGACCTAGTAAGCAACACTATAGCCTGAGGCAAAAAGAAAAATCAACAATACTCATCTCGCTTTTTGTTTAAAATGTTGATGTTTTGCTCATCATGGATGATTGGTCTCAGTTTTTATTTCTTTCAAATATTGCATTGAAATATTATTTACCCTGATGATACACACACACACACACACACACACACACACACACACACATATATATCCCCTTTAATTTTGTGCCCAAGACAAATGCCACATTCACCCTGTCGTTAGTCTTTGCTCTTCCACTAAATCCTCCTTTTACTATGAAAATATAAATTTGTGCCTCTAAGTAATCACATTGGCTTTAAGCAAAGTACAAAACAAAACAAAAACAAAAACAACAAAAAAACATGTTCTAGTCCTCAAGTCATGCAGTTAGAAAGAAAAGTAGAAAGCAAAGAAGAATAAACTCTCTTATCTCACTGTTGTTTTGGCTCACTCCATGCAAGTTTTCAGGACAATGGATTATTTTCTCTTTTGAGTTTTCAGACAGCTCAGATAGCAGGGTGCCTATTCTCTATCAGAGGAAAAAAAGAAAATACAGCTCTTCTTGCATTTGGAGAGGTGCAGTAAAAACTAACAGTCATGATTGATTTCTCTCAACATCCACTGTTGTGAACTGAATTATGCAGCCTCATAAGCTGTAACTGAGTTATTAATTAACTCCTGGAGCCATGAAGATATTCATTTAAGGTCTATAATGTTTGTGTTTTTCCATGGGAGGAATTCAGGGCTAGAGTACAGGTTCTACTTTTCAGCTCTAGTGTGGAAAAGAAAGAAGATGGAAAATAGGGAAAAACCTCAACAAGGAGGTAATTTCAGGCCCCCTTATAATTGAAATTGCAATGATTAATTTAGCTCAGCACTTAAACACTGCCTATAGCTGAAGTGCCCTCACGCTGGCCAAGCTAATTATCTCTGCCCACGTGGTGGCTCTAAGAGTGGGCACGGTGGAAGCTGACGGTGATTTCATTTTAGAACATCAACCCAGGAGCACAGATTGGAATCAGTTATACTTATGGGCCCAGGAAGAAATAAAGAGAAAGAAGGGCACTTAAAAGAGGCCATAAAGAAATGGCCTCTAAATTACAATTTGAATCAAATCACTGTTTTGTATTTCAAACGTGTAAATGTTGTATTTATGTATTCAAAACACATTTGCTGAGAGCACACTCTCACCCAGGCACTGTGTAGGATATCGAGCATGTGATGCTCAGCAAAGACCCATGGAAGCCCTGCCTTCACAAAGCTTACAGGATATTAGAGACATCAAATGATGATAAAATAACAAAAAGTAGGAGAAGAATTACAAAACATAGAAGAGGCAAGAGGAAAGGTATAAGATGTTCTGAGAGTAGAAAATGGGCCCTGTCCTAGGCCAAGAGGCTAGGAAAGGTTTCTCTGAAAACATGGCATTTGAGTTGTGATATAAATGTTAAGTAGAAAAGAAAAAGAAAGAAAAAGGTTATTTTCTAGGCAAAAGAATGAGCATGCCCCTAGCATGGTGAATAAGATTAAGTACTCTTGAGGCAAACTGTGTGGATCATTTCTGAAATCATTACCAAAAGAAGACAAGTAAAATCAGTGAGGCTAAATACTTCTATGTTTGGTGAGTAAGTGGTATAGATCTGCTTCATTCAAAAGCCAGTGGTTCTATATACAAGTGAGATGATACAGTATTTGTTTTTCAGTGTCTGGTTAATTTCACTTAGCATAATGTCTTTCAGTTTTATTCATGTTTTTATAAGTGCTAGAATTTCCTTTTTCTGGCTAAGTAATATTCCTCTTTGTATACATATATATTCAAACACACACAAACACACACATTGTGTTTTCCTATCTTTGCTATTGTGAATAATGCTGTAATGAAAACAGAAGAACAGATATCATTTTGAGATACTCATTTCATTTCCTTTGGATATATACCTGGCAGTGCAATTGCTGTATCATAAAGTAGGTCTAATTTTGTTTTTTTGAGGAGCTGCCACATTATTTTCCATAATGGCTATACCAATTCACATTGCTGCTAACTGTGTAAAAAGGTTCCAGTTTCTTTCCACCCTGACAGACAATTGTTATCACTTGTCTTTTTGATAATAGCCATCCTAAGCAATATGAATGACCTCACTCATATGTGAAATGTAAAAATGTCCAGCTCATAGAAGCCAAATGTAGAAAGATGGTTGCCATGGGGCACCACCTGGGAAAATGTTGCTCAAAGGTTGGACATGGTTTGGCTCTGTGTCCCCACCAAAATCTTACCTTGAATTGTAATCTCCATAATCCCCACACGTCAAGGGTGGGACCAAGTGGAGGTAATTGAATCATGGGGACAGTGTCCCCCATGCTGTTCTCATGATAATGAGTGAGTAGGCATTTCCCCTGCTTGCACTCATTTCTCTCTCCTGCTACTGTGAGACAAGGTGCCTTCCACCATGATTGTAAGTTTCCTGTGGCCTCCTCAGCCATGTGGAACCGCAAGTCAATTAAACTTCCTTTTCTTATAAATTACCCAGTCTTGGGTATTTCTTCACAGAAGCATGAGAATGGACTAACACAGGGCACACACTTTCAGTTATAAGATGAGCAAGTTCTGGAGATCTAATGGACAGCATGGAGTGATGGATGTGTTAATTTGATTGCAGTAACCATTAAACTATGTATACATATATCTAATCATCACATTGTAAGCTTGAATATATTCAAGATGTAGTTGACAATTAAATATTTTTTGCTTTTTTTTTTTAAGGCCAATGTTTTCTCCATGCCTTTTCCCCATGAACAATTGGTCATTAGGAAAATGTTCTAACTGAAAAATTTGATGTCAGTGTTCTCTGCTGAGGAAGAGGACATCTACCCAATGGCCTTATTACTTTATTTAATCATGTTTCTGTGAAAATCTGCAAAGAAAGCCCTGCCCTCCCAGTTGATTCTGTAATAATCTCAATATCAAATAAGGTTGGCGTTCTGAATATCTCTCTCCTACCTGACTCTACAATATTGAAATAAGGTAATGTTCTCTTCTGTATGGATGCCAACAGTTCTTGTTATTAAAATTAGAAAAATGTTTTGTAACTCAAAATAGTCTCCACCTGTATTAAATCTTGGCCTCTGACTGGGTCTTTAACTCTGCTTTATCCACTGTTCTGGGCTTGGGGACCTCATCTCCTATGATGCATCTTTGGATAGAGTGCGCATTTCTTTGTCCAGATAGCAAGTATCGCCTTGAATCTATTTTCACTTTTTCAAAATCCTTTCTGAGGCAACTGCTGACTTCCCAACAAAATGAACAGTGAGCACTCTCACACTGAAATACTTTATTAATGGGACTTGTATCAGATATTTAAAGCATGTACTGGAGCAAATGGCTCTTTTTCAAATGTAAAATAAGCAGGTTGGCATGGTATGGTTGGGTCATCTAGTCCAATATCATTTGAGTAGTACCTGAATTCTCTCTTAAATGTTTCATGCTGGGAGAGGCATAGGACTTCTTCCCTTGCAACAAATCCTATGTAGCTCTGACCATTCATTACTTCTTATAAATAATTGAAGCTTTTTCTTTGTCATTTAAACACGTTTTTCCTAATTTTGCTTCTTTGGTTTCCTCAAAACAAGTATCTTTCCATGTGACACTCCATCAGATCTTCAAAGAGCAACTATTGTATCTTCTACCATCTTCTCTTTTCTAGGCTAAATACTTCTAGTTTTTTTTCAATATAATTCTCTCCAAGCACAACCAATCAATACTCACTTTCCTTATACCCATAAGATTAAAGGGGGAATATAAGAGACAGCTCTTTAATTAAATAATAACCACATCCTCTCTATCTCAGAGAAAAGGGTTAAGTCTTCATAGAAAGCTACTCTTATTGTACCTTCACAATCCAACCTCCTTATTAACGAGGTCTCATTAATGGTTTAAAAATATCTCATTTGGACAATTTCTTTCATTAAGTGTAGTAATTAAATGCACTCATTAATGTCATTAAGAGTATAAGGATATTTCTTATAATAAATTTGTATGGACCTGGGACATAATGTGCCTAAGTTTAGGATAAATGAAAATAAGGGACAACATCAATCTTGAAATCCCTGAACTGAAAAGTAGTTTATCTTGCAAATGCTGAGGTATCTGTTTAATCAGAAAAAATAATTTAGACCAGGTCTGGGGTCCAGCCTTAGGTTGTATAACTTCTTTAGGTGGGACTTAAGCCAACTAGTTTCTACTCAGAGAAAATCACTTGGTCTATCCAAAAGATTTGAGCATGGAGCCTTTTTCTGTTTGGTTCAATGTTGTTCACCTTGTGTCTATCATATTGTCCAACACGTAGTAGGCAGTCAAATGTAAAAGTCAATGAATTAAAGACACTTAAAGTTTTTCCATGTGGGAATAATAAAACAGGTCAAGAAAATTATCTTTGGGAAAAGATGACTGAGACAGAATATGGTAATGACCTTTAAGTGTCCAAAGTGCTATCTTTTGGGAAAGAATTTATTTTGATTAAAATTTCCTCAAGAAATGTTTTAATAAGATCTTTCACATGAAAAAGTCTACAATTGGTGAAGTATATGTGTGTGTATGTATACTCACATAATGTTATACATAATATTCTTATATATATGAATATAGAGCAGAAAAAAAGACACTTTGTTTTCTGTCCTCCAAAGGCAATGAAGAGTTTAGACTTAATCTTGTTAATCTCAACTAATGGATGCCAGATTAATGAGTAGAAGCTAGAAAAAAATTAAATTGACTTCATGAAAAAGCAAACAAACAAACAAACAAAAAACCTTTGTCATTTCCCCGTAACTTTCTTCTGTTTGTCTTGAAAGCTTTTCATGGTCACCTTCTTTTCTCAAACTAGCCATATCTCATCAGTCTGTCTGTAAAACTGTTACTTGTCCTTTAAGACTCAATTTAGGCTGGTGCAGTGGCTCATATCTGTAATCCCAGCATTTTGGGAGGCCAAAAAGGGAGGTTTGCTAGAGCCCAGGAGTTCAAGACAAGCCTGGGCAACACACCAAGACCCTCATCTCTACAGAAAAAAATTAGCTGGGCATGGGGGTGTATGCCTATAGTCCCAGCTACTTGGGAGGCTGAGGTGGGAGAATCACCTGAGCCCAGGAGTTGGGGTCTACAACGAACTATGATTGTGCCACTGCACTATAGCCTGGGCAACAGAGTAAGATTCCATTTCTATTAAAAAAAAAAAAAGAAAAAGAAAAAGAAAAGAAAGACTTAATTTAATGGTCACCTCTTCTGAGAAGCCTTCCCAGACTTTCCAGAAGGACTCCTGCTGGTGTCCCTCTGTATTGTCCATGCTGTGCTCCATACACACCATCTTGTGTCATAATTGTTTGCAATTCTGTTTCCCATACCAGACAGAGCTTCTGGTACCTGGTTGTACTTCCTGAGCCTCTCAAGTTTCTGCATAAAAAAGGTGCTCGATAATATGACTATTGCCCAAATGAGCAACTGAGTGAATGGTTGCTTGAAGGAAGATAGTGGTTCAAAGTTAAAAGGAAGGTGTGTGTGGAGTTGGGGGGAGGGGGGCAAAAGATGGGTGTTACTGGCAAAAACTGCAAGGCTTTCTATGACTCAGCCCTGGAAACAACAAAGACCACATTCACTTGTGCATGGCATTCTATTGCTCACAAACTAGTCACAGGGCCAGCCAGATACGGGAGGAGAGGACTACAGAAGAGTTCAACTATTGGAAGGCATGAATCACTGGAGAATTCTCTTTGGAGAGAAGTTATCATAGTTAGTTTCCTTCTCTACAGACAATAATAATATGTACCAAATTATCTGATATTATTTTTATTGCTTCAAAAATTGTCTATTTTAAATTGTTTAAAGAATTATGAAACTTTTCACTTTTATCTATATCTTGAATTTGATCTTATGTGGATAGTCTTCCTTTTTTCTCTCCTTGGCACAAAACCATCTACCCCAGAGGTCACCAAACTTGTTTTTGTAAAGGTCCAGATAGAGAGTAAATATATTAGGCTTTGTGGGTGATGAGGTCTTGGTTGCAACTCCTCAATTCTGTACTTATAGCAGCCATAGATAATGCTTGGAAGAACAAATATGGTTGTATTTCAGTGAAACTCTCTATATAAAAACAGGTGGTGGGCTGGATTTGGCCCATGGCCTTTAAGTTGCTGATCCCTGAAATAATCTGCAATATAGTAACTTTCACTTAAATGCCAAGAGATACACTTTTCTATCTGTAATAACAACAACAATGACAAAACCCTGTGGAGAAAACACAGCAATAACAACAAAACTTTCCCAGGGCCAACTGAAGCCAATCACTATTTTAAAACACGACTTTTATAACAAAATCTAAACAGTTATAAGCACATCATGAGAGGCACTGTTAATAACGGATATTTTGTGCTGAGCAGCACTATAAATAATAGAATAATGATGACCTTATTTTATATCTACAATTTCGCCAGTATTTCTGTTTCTAATTTATCTTCCATAAGAGCTGAAGATAGAGCCAAAGTATTATCTGAAAGTGACATGATTGTAGGAGTGTTGCCAGCAACCATGGAAAGCTGAAAATGCCTTCGGAGCAACCGAGAGCCCCAGATTGTGAGGGTATGTCCAAAGGTTATTTTTTATGAAATGGGAGCTCAACACTCTATAAATCAATTTTAATGAAATATACATTTATTTTCTTCAGGTTCTAATCTTGAAATAGGTTCAGATTCTGGGCCTGGAGAAAGATTGGATACACCAACAGCACAAGGTCAATGTGAAATATTTTCCATTTGAGTCTCTCCCTGAAGCCTGATGACTTGAGGATTTTGATATTTTGTTTACCCTTTCATGTTGCCTGGCTAGGTCCTAGAGGTTCAGGTTTGAACAAGCCTCAATGAAGGCCGATGATTTTCTGAGGACATCTGCAAAGTAACAAGTATTTTGTGATATGGATGCAGAAAGAAACTGATATTATTTCTTAAATATATAAATAATATACCCAATTCTTAGAATGATATATTGAGTACCCTAAACCTCTTTGATGAAAAATTAAAAGAATAGAGTGTTGAATTTTGGAAAGGCTGGATTATCTATCTCTATTGATTTATTGTCATACTCCATGTCTAATGATATTTTTTCATCTTTTTCATTTGTCTGGATGGCCATATTACACACTATGTATGAATCACTATCCTGCATGGATACTGCACACAGGAAGTCTTAGATTTAGATGCTTTCAGATACCATACAGGCAAATATATGTGTTTATATGTATTTTATATATATGTTTATATTCATATTATTGTATTAGGGTTCTCTAGAGGGACAGAACTAACAGGAGATAAATACATATGTGTGTATATATATCCTATATGTATATCCTATATATATATATCCTATATACACACACACACAAAAAAATATATATATGAGTTTATTAAGGTGTATTAAACTCATATGATCAGAAGGTCCCACAGTAGGCCTTCTGAAAACTGAGGAGCAAAGAAGCCAGTCCAAGTCCCAAAGCTGAAGAACTTGGAGTTTGATGTTTGAGCCCAGGAAGCATCCAGCACTGGAGAAAGATGTAGACTGGGAGACTAAGCCAGTCTCACCTTTTCACGTTTTCCTGCTCGCTTTATATTCTAGTCACACTGGCAGCTGATTAGATGGTGCCCACCCAGATTAAGGATGGGTCTGCCTTTTTCAGCCCGCTGACTCAAATGGTAACCTCCTTTGGTAACACTCTCACAGACACACCCAGGATCAATACTTTGCATCCTTCAATCCAATCAAGTTGACACTCAGTATTAACCATCACAATTTTATTTATATATATATATGTATATATCTTAGGCAAAAAATGTCTATTTGGAGGTCACCAAACTTGCTTAGACGCTAGTCCTTATTCAACACCAGTCCTTAGATTAATGAAGAACTGAAGAATACAGAAAATGTTGGAAATGATGGGCCCTAGAGAGACTGTGCCCAATCTGAGGGATGGGCTGCTGCTAGTTAACTCAGCTAATTATATCTCGTGGGGCTGAAGACCAGAGATTTTGTTTCTTTTTGGTGTGAAAAAGAAGCTGTATTTCCCACTTCTAAAGTAAAACCTTTTAATTTTTGAAGAAGTATTTTAAAATAACCCCTCATTGGCCAAATATGACATGTTTTTAGGCCAGACTTGCACCACGGGACATTGATTGGTGACCCCTGTTGGAATCTTCATGTGGAGAAGCATCTCACCTGCTTTATTCACTGCTGCGTCATTGCAATTAACAAAGTGAGCAGAACATGGAAGATGCTCAGTAAACAACTGCTGAATGAATGAACAAATGAGTAAATTATGATGTGAAGGGACTCCTGTATAAAGTTTAATCTTAAGTGGAGTCAGGATATTAATTTATGTATCAGTTAGTATTGCTGCATAACAAACCACCCCAAAATTTGGTGGCTTAAAGCAGCAACCAGTTATTTTCTCATGATTCTGCCGTATGGCAAATTAGGCAAGTGCTATGGTCTGAATGCATTCCCCAAAGTGTCTTGAAACTTAATGGCCAGTGTGATAGTATTAATAGGTGAGGCCTTTGAGGAGGTAATTAAGTCATGAGGACAAAGCCCTCATGGATAGGATTAGAGTTCCTATAAAATGCCTTGAGGGAGTGGGTTAGCAATCTTCTGCTCTTCATCCATGTGAGAACACGGAATTGGAGTCACTATCTTGGAAGCACAGAGCCAAGTCCTTCACCAGACACCAAACTTCCTGGTGCCTTGACCTTGGATTTCCCAGCCTCCAGAACTGTGAGGAAATAATCTGTTGTTCTTTATAAATGACCCAGTCTCAGGCATTTTGTTTTAGCATCACAAATGGACTGAGACAGCATGACTCAGCTGGAACAGCTTATGGCAGTGTTATGTGGTATTTGATGGGATTATTTCTGCATTTATCATCAGATGGCAGATTCTCTGAAAGCTGGCTACTCTTGGATACCCTATTCACAGGGCTGGGGCTATCAGCTGAAAGGCTTCCACATGACCTCTCCATCATAATAGAATTTACATGGCAAGTGAGCTTTAAAAGGGTGTGCAAGCACTTACCAAGCCTCTATTTGCATCACATTTGATAACCTTCCCCATGGGCCAAAGCAAGTCATATGGCTGACTACTGATTCAGTGTGGAAGGGGGTTGCACAAGAGTGTAAACACCAAAAATTGTTATTTGTTGAGGGTGATTTATGTATTCACTATACGGAGTAATAGTATCTTTAAAAAAAGAAAGCATACTACCATATATCCAATAAATATAGTTTTTAAGGAATTAGGAACAGAATTTCTTCGTAGGCTAAAAAGACACATAATTTCAGTGTCAGCTTCCTCTCTCTCTGGGATAACTCAGCCGTGATGGATGGAAAGCAATGTTTGGTCCATCTATTGCTCTTTTCCAAATAGACTATAAACACTTCTTACCATTTTATTGCAGGTTGTCATACGGCACCAAGCTTTGTTTTGATGCTGATGTCAATGTTGATTTTTATTTATTCTGAAACATTGTCCTCTATGCAAGGAAATAAGACCTCTAACTCATTTTACATAGGTCGTTGAACAGCCAGCAGACAGTAATGACCCTCTATTGACCTCATCAGGGAGGACTTGAACTGATAAACTATGGGTGAAGGATTATTTATCCAATTAGTATGGGAATACTTATTTCTATATCTAAAGAGTATATTTCACCCCATATGAGCTACATTAAATACATGTACTTTTTTGTAGACATAATGGAAAGACTTTATGTGTTTTCTCTTCCCAGTATAATGAAGACTTTAAGGCCGCACTAAATAAGGGAAGAAAAAAAAAATACTAACCCTGATTAGGTTTATGATAGGTAAGGATATCAATTGCCACATATTTATAGCTGGTCATTTATTCAATACATGTTGATTGACTGAGTTGGGCACTAATAATATATAAATAAGAATGCTTTGTCCACATCTTCAATTATGTGGAATCGACACTTACATGAAGAAGCAGTCAGTGGAATAGAGGATAAGTGTTCTGGGGTTTGGAATCTGTTTTCTGTGTACTGACTTTTAAAGCAAATCACTGTTTGATATTGAGCAATTAATTTCACTTTTTGAGCAGACTGGTTTTTAACTGCAAGAGAACATTTATTGTATGCCTATCATATTTTTCATGTGTTCTAATTTAATTTTCACAATACTCTTACAAGAATGACAGTTTTATTTCTGCCTTGTAGATAAATGTATTGGGGCTTAGAAATATTTAAAATTCTGAAGAATAGCACTCAGCTAATAAGTAGCAAAACTGGCATTTGAAACCTAATTTAGTCTGGCTTTAGTGGCTGTCTGGTGTTTATACAACCATCGTTCTTCCCATTGACTGCAGAGATTCTAAGATACTATTAAAAATTCGTCTGGGCCAGGCTCATGCCTATAATCCCAGAACTTTGAGAGGCCGAGGCAGGCAGAATGCCTGAGGTCAGGAGTTTGAGACCGGCCTGGCCAAAATGGGGAAACCCCGTCTCTACTAAAAATACAAAAATTATCTGGGTGTGGTGGTGGACACCTGCAATCTCAGCTCCTTGGGAGGCTAAGACAGGAGAATCACTTGAACCCAGGAAGCAGAGGTTGCAGCGAGCCTAGATCCCACCATTGCACTCCAGCCTGTGTGACAGAGTGGGACTCCATCTCAAAACAAACAAACAAACAAACAAACAAACAAATTCTTGCCTGATTTAGTCTCATCAACACTGGAACTTGTTCCAGGGTTAATGCAAGTAAATATACCTGATCTAGTTCTGCCTTGGAATCACTGGCTACCAAACAAAAGCTAATAGTATTAGATATTTTTATTTTATATTAGTACCCCAATATTAGTTATGGTAGGCTAAGTAATGCTGCAGTATCAATATATACCCATAAATTTTAGTGTCTTAACACTACAAAAGTTGATTTTTTTTTTTTTTTGCTCACATTACATGACTCACGTGGGTTGCCGATGTGTCTCATTCAGACAGTTACAAAAGCATCACCATCTTCTAACCGCCCCATGCACAATCCATGGTTTTCTTTCAGAGAAAGAGGAGATGATCCAAGTGCGTTTCTAGGTGACTGCTTCAAAGTGACACATACCATTTATGATTATATTTTATCAACTAAAACTGGTTTTAGGTTTTAACCAACTGCAGGATAACAGAATTACCATCATTCATGTGCTTGGAAAGGGAAAAGAAAAAAGTACTGGTGAATATTAGTTATGCCTGGCTGCCTAAAATCCAAAACATAACCAAAAATAGAATTCTTCTGCTACTTTCCAGAAAGCAAGGAATACGGCAGCCCTTCCTTATCCACTGTTTCACTTTCCGAAGTTTCGGTCACTCATGGTCAATCATGGTCCAAAAATAGGTGAGCACAGTATAATAAAATATATTAAGAGAGACAGAAAGAGAAGGAAGGATACAGAGAGATAGACCACATTTAAATAGCTTTTATTACAGTATATTATTTTGTTATATTTTATTACTTATTGTTAATATTCCTAATTTAGAAATTAAACATTATCATAAGTAATTATTTAGAGGGGGCACACATAGTATATACAGGGTTTGGTACTATCCTTGGCTTCAAAGATTCACTGGGGATCTTTGAACATATGCCCCACAGATAAGGAGGGACTACTGTGTATTCTTTGGTTAGGATAGTGTTCTCAGTCTCTTCTGGGTTAAGACAACAGTTCTCAGTCTTTTTAGAGTTCTAGTCCATTCATTCATGTGAGACTAGGACTTTAATGGGTCTGAGTGCTCTAGTTGGAAACGTTAGCCTGCCTACTAGCTTTCTAATCATAATTGCTCCATGTACCAATCTAGCTATCTTCCTTACAAATTAGATCTGCTACTGTTTACTATGGCTTATTCTGAAATTATTGGAATTGTTATGCTATTCTTGGCTCTAACATTATGTTTTACTCTCTATTGCTATTGGAAATTTGAAGACCTGAGGCCTCTTTCTCTTTTAATAAAATGAAAAATATCTGGTTAAGAAGACTTCTTTGGATAAAGGGGACAGTTGGAAAGCCTTAATTTTTAAAAATGATATATCATCATATGTAGTCAAATATTTAAAGAGTAGATGTGGCTTCAAACGGAGCTGCTGGATAAAAGGAGTTGAAAAACTTAATTCTGGATTTGTTACAGCCTCTCCATTTCTTGGCTCCATGTCTCCTTTGTTGACAGGCTTTCCTTCTGAGATTGCAAGAAGCCTGCCAGAAGCACTCAGGACTATGTGCTTCCAAGTTCAACCCCAGTGGGAAATAGTGGAACTTCTCTCAAGTTGCTCCTGTGAAGACCCTGGGATTAATTCTCTTTGGATGACATATGTCATGTTCTAAGAAAGGAACTCTATTTGGTATATCAGCCCACATTCTTCTGCTTTCACCTTTCATCGTTTGCTTTTTTTTTTTTTTTTCTTTTTTACAGTAGAGGCTGAAAAACCAAATTTTGTATTTACTAGATGTGTTGGCTATATAAAACTGGCACTCAGCATTTATTCTTATTTTCTTCTATCAGGTCTTTTTAAAAAATCCATAGACTGACAAAGTAAAAACTACATTTCTAATTCCTTCACAGCTTGATTTTTAAATGCAAATTAGAGTTTTGCTAATTACATGCATATACCTAACATTGGGAAGGCAGAAGTAAGTTCAACGTGATTTTCCTGCTGCTCTAGGCTGTTTTGTATGCTCGTTTTAAGTATCTTGCCTTGGAGTTACTGAGAATTTGCAACAAGAAGCAGTGGTTGGTCAGACTCCACAGTCCAAGGCCCCATATAACCAACTTTCTAGATGGAAGAAGGCAATTGTGATGAGAGTTATGGTGGTGATTGTTTTTCTAATCCTAGCTTCCTGACTCCTGCTTTACAAACCTACCCATGGCCAGGGTGATCTTTGCTTTAAACTTGCAGCTCCAGCAGACATATCTAAGTTCGGCACAGAACATTATATAATCTGTATAGACACAGGTAAGAGCAAACAAATGGACCAAAAAATGACCATACAGAAGAAGGGCATAGCACAGTGACTAAGTATACAGGCTGAGCAATGCACATTACAGTTCAAATTCTAGGTCCACCATTAAGTTGTATAAATGTAGACAAATTGTGAAAAAACTTATCAATTTTAATTTTATTTTCTGAAAAATTAGCATAACATTATGAGGTTTGAAAATTGTAGGAAAGTTGACATAAAACAATGTATGCAATATTTTGCCCTCTCCATCCACTGGAAAACACCCACTAGCATCCTCTTATCTGACTTCCTCAATGCTTTCTCACCTGTGGTCAGTTAACACAAGGTACTGATCTTCAGCTACAAGGCAGGGCTTCCTCTTGTCGCTTTCTGTTTGCCTGCCCACTTTGTGGTTGTTCTCCTTCCTCTTTAGCCCTATATGGCCGCCTTTCCAAGGTTTAGAGGTTCATTTTGATTGTGGTTTTCTTGTAAATGCTTCATGGAATCAGAATACCTTTCTTAAGAGAAAACATTTTCAGGAATACAATCACTAGGAGGTATTCAGTCCATAATTTGGATGGTCATAGAATTTGGAGCTATTCTTGCCTGTCAGGGAATGATGTGCTATTATCAAAGCAGGTAATTTTCAAAGGGAGAAACCTGCATAACCTGAAGATTTAAGAGCACTCTGGCTTGCTGTTTCTGAGGATAATTTTTTTCTAATCAGCTCCTCTCTAGCCTTTAGCTTTGGGTGAGGTAATCACATTTTGTTGCCTTTATTCATTTGGAAGGTTCTTGCTATTTCAATTTATCTGAACCCATTTAAACAGTAAAAATGGAAACTCTTCCAAATAAATTTAATTCCAATTACTCTGACTCTTTTGCATCTTCTGGCTGTAATTTAAAGCATTTTTCCAAACAGTCATATTTAAAAGGTGATAATTTCACTTGACAGCTGGAGAAACTAGGATCATTAAAAGGAAACATAATTAACATTATTTCCAATTCAACCTATCTTTTCTCTGTGTTTTCAGAACACTAGCACTGTTCTTGGCTGTTTTGTAGGATCCTTTTCTTGCTGCATGACAAAGGATTCAATTTATTTATTCCTTCAGTCGATAAACAGTTACTGAGCATCTGCTATCTTCCAGGCCCATGCTAAGTCTTAGTGACAGAAATATTAAAAAGATATGGTCTCGCCTCCCATCTCTCTTTTTGTAATCAGGTTTGATGTAAGAAAAGGAAGGAATGAAATGAGGAGAAAAAGAAGTTATACAATGAGAATAAAAGGAAATAAAAGATGGAAAAATAATAAAAAGGAAATCAAGGGAGTTTGGGAGATGCAGAGGGGAAAGTATGAGAAGAGATGAAGGAGAAAAAGGCAAGTACGAGAATGGGAGCAGAAAAAGACATAAAAATTTAGAAATATGGTCATATTGAAATGTATATACTGCTATTCCCATATGCATGCATGTAATTTTATGTATTTTCTAGAACTCAAATAACTTGGTAATAAGCCCTTTCTTCAGTTCCACTGATGTCAGCAAAAACATTTAATCTTGCCAGTCATCAGATATTCCATCTCTTCTAATTTAAGTCGAAGACTTTCTCCAGGTTAATTCTGGCTATCTGTAACTTGTTTTTTTAACTTCCCTCCTCCTTTCTCTTCTCCCAGAGTGTTATGCGGGATGCTTATGTGACATTTCAGATGCAGATCTCTAGTCTGAACGCTGACTCTGGGTACTTGCTGTTTCTGCTGGTGATATAAGTGGTCTTTCATGTACTAGTAATGGCCTCTCGCCTTGAAGTCCTCTGTGGCAGACAGAACAATGGCCTCTTGAAGATGTCCATGTCTACTCCCTAGAGACTGTGATTACATTACATTACATGGCAAAGGGGAATTACGGTTGCAAATGGAATCAAGGCTGCTAATCAGTTGACCTTGAGATGGCAATATTATCATGGAGTATCAAGGTGGGCCTAATATAATCATAAGCATCCTTAAAAGTGGAAGAAGAAGACAGAAAGGAGAATCTAAGAGAGAGATATGGTTATATAAGGATGGCAAGAGTAATGTCATGTTGCTGGCTTTAAAGATGTTAGGAGACCACTACTCAAGAAATGTAGCAGGGATACTGAAAAGGGTAAGAACAGAGATGTGCTCTTAGAGGGAGAAGTGCAGTCTTATGGATGTCTTGATTTTAGCACCATAAGACCATTGTCACATGCATAACCACTCATTGGGGTGCATAGGAAGTCTTGGGTCTTGTGTACACATTTGACAGCACGAGGAACTAGGAAAGAAACCTCAACCCTCTTTCAGCCAAACAAGCTGTTGCACCATTTCAACTTTCCAGGGGTCACTCTATGTGGGTATAGAACTCCTGAAAAGTGTTCCCCAAAGGATTCCAAAAGGAAAGAAGGAAGAATCCTCCCTCTTCTTGTAGGCTGTATCTTTAAGTAAGGCATAATGAAGCCTTGCGCCCAACTCTGGAAAAAGCTGAGTTTAGCTGTGCTGGTTCCATTTCAGTGAGTATCTTAGTTCATCTTATATGGCTGTAACAGAATACCACAGACTGGGTAATTTATAGACTAAAAGTTTATTCAGCTCACAGTTCTGGAGGCTGGGAGGTTCAAAAGCATGGTGCTGGCATCTGGCAAGGGCCATCCCATGGTAGAAGACAGAAGGCAGAAGTGAGCCCACAAGACAGAGTGTGAGGCGTAGATTTAATTTTATAACAAACTGCTCTTATGATAACTAACCCACTCCCATTATTATGACATTAATTTATTCATGTGGGTCTACCCTCATGACCTAATCACCTCTTAATTAGACCCCATCTTCCAACACTATAGCATGAGGATTAAATTTCCAATACACGAATTTGAGAGGCATATTCAAACCACTGGAGGGAGTCAGGCAGCAACTTCACTCCACTGTGTGCCCTAAGACTCTCCAAACATTTCCACCCAAGCCCAGAAATGGCTTTTGTCTATCTCGTGTAAAGGAAACTTGCCTCAGGTCATATCCTCCATCCTCCCTATCCTAAAGTTCATAGTAAGATGCTCCTACCTTAATTAGCTGACCTGTGTTCCTTGAAGTTTAAAAGAAAGCTTTTGAATTTTAGAAAACTAGTTTCTCAAAAGAGTCTGACTCTAACAAGCAAAAGCCCCTGCCTGCACAGTGTTGGCTTTTGAATGCATTTCAAGAGCCTGTTTTTAAAAGGAGAAGACTGAATAACTTTCCCTTTTTCTCATCTTGGTTTTCCACCTCCCCTGGAGCAATAGGTGCCTCAGCTTCAAGAGGCTCTCTTGCCCTTGAATGATTTTGTACTCCCTCTTCTTTTTTTCCAGAAGTTTCCCTTTCCTTTTTCACAGAGCTACTTGTTTTGTTCCTCAAGTTCCTCAAGACTTAGTTGATTCTTTGTGTTGTGAGGAAAGAACTTTCCATCTCCTGCCATGACTTGAGCTGAGCCAGGCAACCCTTCTGTGCAGTTTACACCTGGTACCTCCTGCAATTGTAGCTCCTGTCCCCTGATACTCCAACATTCTGCTATCAGCTAATTTCCTTGCCTTTCCCATGACTCAGATTTTCTATGAAATGGACTTGTTAAAGGTAAATTTCAGTCTTTATGAACAGGCCTGCAAATGTTATCACATTTATCTTCCCCACTCAGTTTAGAACTGAAATGCATGAGCATTCATAGATAATTGCAAGTGTCACACTGCTCTCCCTTCTGGCCATAAAACTTGGGCTCCAACCTTTCAACTATGCTTCTGTTCTTTCATCACAAACACTTCAGGAAAACAAACAAATATAGCTGCTAAACTGTCCCAGGTTAATAGCATGCCACATTAATAGACTAATGTAACTGAGCCCTCCAATTAGAGGGCTAGAGAGAGTTGCACACCACCATTCTCCTTTCCATTTCTTCTTCTGCATTTAAACTGAAATAATTTTATACAGTTTTTCACCAAGGGTGCACATGCACACACACATTCTCTTTCTCTCTCTCCAATGCTCATTCTTTCTCCTGTATAAACACACTCTCAAATATTTTCACAAACATGCACTAATTCTCAAACTATTACCTACAACTTCTTTCATTTCTTCTCTTGATCAAATATAAAAGGAAATTTGCACATGCCTCTCTATGCCTCTTTTCAAACCCCTTCCCTTTATTTAGATTCCTCCAATTTTTTTGTTTCTTCTGCATTTCCTTCTCCTCTGACCTGACCCTGCTTCCATGTCTGAGACTCACCAAGAATAGTGAGAGATGTGGACGGTTATTGTTGTATTGCAGGTGTAAATGATTGGAAACAGACATTTGAGAACAGCAGCTATGTATGCTGGACTTTACCCTAGGGCTTGAGGAGGTTCTATAAATAGGATTTGAAGGAGGAAATTGTTCGGATTTGAGTTTTATGAAATCATTTTGACAGTTGGTTGGGTCATGAACTAGAGGAGGGATATTATTGGAATCAAGGACACAAAGCTTGAGACAAGAATCGCAGAGACTTATCTCAAGTGTGGACAGTGGCTGTGGAAAGGAGAGGAGGGTTTGAGACTGAGTTAGGGGATACAATGGACATAATTATTTCCTTTCCATAATGGTGACAAAATGAGACACAGTAAGTGTGAAAGCATGGACAGTATGTAATTTTAACTAGGAGAAAGTCTTCATTAAGTGTTAAGTGTTCCTGGAAGCAGTTGGCTTCCTAGAACAATAGCCTGCAAGGCTAAAAATTAGATGTGTGTACTTGACAAATTCATAAAGGAGAAATGATGGATTGTGAACTCAGATTTTCAATGCATCTGTGAAGAGTTTTCTTTTCCTTTTTTTTTTTTTTTTTTTTTTTTTTGCGTCTCACTAAAACTATTCATTATTCTGAAGATGAAAAACATCTTGTCAGCGTGTGGAGGAAAATTACCTCCCAGAGAATTCCGGAACATTCTTAGACAAATTTTCTTAAGATCAACTCCATATGCACTATAACTTCACGTGATGGAAGGGCATAGTACAGGAGAAGTAGAGGTCATGTTATTTAAGAGTTATAGAAACAATGGCTGACATGACAATTCCCAATGAGCTAACAGGTAAATATTTTTTAACTTCAGCTGCTGGATCCACAGAGGTGTTTTACTAGGAAACCAGAAGCAGGTATTTTACCTCCTAAATAATAAAGTATAAACTTTAAATGCAGCATTCTGCCTGGATGATGACTTTGCTCTGCATATGACAAGAAAGAACTCCAGGTTCACACTCATAATCTGGGATAGGACACTTCAGGAGGAGGTTTAGCTAAGGAGATCTCTGTCTTCCAAACCTCTCTGTCTTGCACAAGTTTATGTAATAACAATGATTAATACAAATAAAATAGTAGATTCTGAGTTGTTTTTTGGAATAAAGTTAATAAGGCTGTGTGCTTCCAAGAAAGAAATTTGTAAAGTGGCAGATAGGGACACCAAGGACTCTAGTTACAGCATGCCCT
The DNA here is from genome assembly GCF_049350105.2 of Macaca mulatta. Lineage (NCBI taxonomy): Eukaryota > Metazoa > Chordata > Mammalia > Primates > Cercopithecidae > Macaca > Macaca mulatta. Next base: position 13,469,008 of record NC_133410.1, read on the forward strand.
AGAAACCGTCTGAGGAGAAAAGATATGGTCTCAGACAAGATAGTTCCTCTTCAAGATGCCTGACTAACTTTCCCCAGTGCCCAGGTGAGAAAGGGTTAGAAGTTAACCAGGCTTCCCTATTATAGTCACACACACGCCTTATATTATTATTACACAGGTGAGATACATTATTTGAGATATGTGGGGTTAAGGGAACTATATATCTATACATTATTAATATTGGCCTAAGTGTATATATTTTATTTTATTTTATTTTTATTTATTTATTTTTTTTTTGAGACGGAGTCTCGCTCTGTCGCCCAGGCTGGAGTGCAGTGGCGCGATCTCGGCTCACTGCAAGCTCCGCCTCCCGGGTTCACGCCATTCTCCTGCCTCAGCCTCCCGAGTAGCTGGGACTACAGGCACCCACAACCGCGCCCGGCTAATTTTTTGTATTTTTAGTAGAGACGGGGTTTCACCGTGGTCTCGATCTCCTGACCTTGTGATCCGCCCGCCTCGGCCTCCCAAAGTGCTGGGATTACAGGCGTGAGCCACCGCGCCCGGCCAAGTGTATATATTTTAAAGTAGAATGTTAGCACATGTCTATTAGCTGTAGTAGGCTACAGTATGCTTGCTCTGGCCAGCAAGAGCCAATTGTGCACCTCTCTACTCAACTTCCAGTTAAGTGAAGTCAAACTGGTTACTCAAAATTGGCCATGAAGAGAGTATTTCACCTCTGAATTCTGCAAATCAATCAAGGCTTTTTCTTTTTCTTTTTTTTTTTTTTTTTTTCTTTGAGTGTCAATCATTAAACACTTACAAGTACATCACTGCGTGCTGATGTTTCTCAGCATAATATCTCTGAATCCCTTTCACCCAGCACAAAGCCTGTGATACATGTCTGTTAAATGAGTGCACAGAGAAAGAGGAGGAGCTATTTGGAAGAACAAGAAGAGAGTCTTCAAGACAAATTTTTAAGCAGAGAAACCTGAGTTTTGAGGCATGTGTAAGAAAAAAAAGGAGGGTATATCTGGGAACAGATAGTGAGAAAGCCTTCCAGAGAGATAGGAGGCTCAGGAAAGTGAAGGACATGAGGAATTAGAAGAGTTATTACAGAGTTGAAAATGAGTTGAATACAGATTTTAACAGTGGCAGAAGATTAAGACCCAGGGTTTGATGACAGATGGATCTGAAAAAGCCATCACTGATAATCCCCAGTTCTAGTCAATGCCTTAAATCATCAAAGGTGAACAGAGAGGAGACAAAGTAGGTCTCCCTGCTTCACAATGATGCTGTCAGAAGTGAGGCTGTTGCTATCACATCTCATATTAACTTCAGATAAACTTTTCTTTTTTGAGAAAACACAGAAAGACTAACTTTAGAAGTCTTCTGTTTCTGATTTAATGTCAACAAAGTGACCTGATACTGTGCAAACTCTTGTGAGTTATAAAGATCCAGTGAGCAATTTTCCTTATATTCCATGTTGTCAAGCAAGCCACAGTGAGGACCACCTCCAGAGACTTGCAACTGACCTGCAGCCATTCCCAGGCACATGACTAGGTGAAAGCATGCACCTGCCATTCTTGTGTTTCACTCAAAAAGAACCATGGATGCTGTGTCAGCTTCCGTAAAACTGGTAAAGAAATGATATGCCAAACACCTATCCCCAAAATGTTATGGATGATGAAAGCTTCTGGGATAAAGAGGAAAAATAAAAAAAATTCCAGTCCAACACAGTTTTAGGACCAGAACACTAGAGATCTCCTTCAACATTCTTTCTATACAATGAAGGAAAAAGAGGATAAGACATATAATTTTATTTGAAAATATTGACCAAAATGAGTTCTCCTTCTCTCCCCTCAAGCCACACACATAATTATGATGTTATCCTTTACACCCCTAATGGGATGCAGTGAAATCAGCTGCATAGTGGTTAGTGCCTGGCCTTTGGAATCATAATTACTTGAATCTGAGTACCAACTTCACATTTTCTCTGGGCAACACTGCAGACATTGTATAACCTCATTGAGTCTTAGTTTCCTCACTTAAAATTTGGGGATAACAGGGTCTGCTTGACAGTGTTATTTTGAGGATTAAATGAGATGAATAAGCAGAGTGCTTAGCGCAATCCAGAGCATGTGATGAGAGGAGCTCAGTGTATGTTAATTATTGATTTTGTTGCTGTGATGTGATGACGATGATTTTATTTTAACTTAATCTTTGGATAATAATATTTTAACAGTTCAAACATTTTCACAAATGGCAAAGATTGTGTGTGTGTGTGTGTGTGTGCATATGATTACAATTTATAAGATCACAGGAGATAATATGCTTTCAATGTATTTCAAGTGATGTTTGACAGTCTTGACACTCCAAGATGTTAGCTTCTCTCTGTGGAAATATTGCAATTTAATGAATAGCTTATTATTTTTAACCAGGCCCGCTCTGTCATTGGACCCAGGTGAAGTTTTATGGGAGAGAATGTCACTAAGCGTTGTAATAAAATCTAACATTTGTCACCTAATAATTAAACAGATTAATCACTTTGACCACCAAAGCAGTTGACCACCATGACTACAAAGCATTAAGACTTAGCAATTCATGATTAAAATCAGGAGGGCTGTAAAAATCAGTGTCTGTGAATGTTCCAAAGAGGACTCACTCAGCTCTGTAATATGGACCTCCCCATGGGTTCTGGACCATAGTCATCCATCACGGGCTGTTCATGCACTGCAGGAAGCAGCCACCAGAAAGGAGATGCAAAGCTCCAGTGGTTGCAAAGACACCGTCTGAATGACAAATGTCTTGTGGTGACAACCTCCAGCTCTTGGGGTTGCTATTCACTGCCCATTAAATGGTCTCCTCATTCTCACTCTTGGCCAACTCCAATTCATCCTCCACACAGGAGCCAGAGTGATCTTTTAAAAAGGTGATTGGATCTTGCTATTCCTTTGCTTGAAGCCATCTGATGAACTTCCACCGGGCTTTGAAGTAAATCCAAATCCTTTACATTGGCCTTCAAGGCCCAGCATGCTCTGTCTCTGCTTACCTCTCCAGCCTCATCTCAGACCTCCCTACCCTCTGCCCTCCAGTCATCAATTGTTCTCTCAGAGCCTCAGACACTACTCTCTCCTTCTCCCTTCAAATCTCACAGCCTTTGTACTCACTGTTCCTTGGGCCTGGATCGCTCTGCTCTGGCTCTTTGTGTGCCTGGCCCCTGCTCATTCTTCAGATCTCAGCTCAAATGTCATCTCCGCAGTGAGGGGCAGCAGCTGTTCCTCTGAGTATACTACGTTCCTGTTTCTTTCCTTCACAGCAGCTCATGTTAAAAAATTATCTGTTTACTTGGTTATCACCTGCTTATGACAGCTGTAAGAGGAAGGGACTTCTTCTGTTTTGTTTGCCATCCTACATCCAAGGTATTTCAGCACCTGATACTTGCTAGGTAATCCACAAACTAATAACTGTCAGTCTTGATGATATAATGAATATGTATTGAGCACATACTATGAGTCAGGGCCTGAGCTGAGTGCTGCACATGTATTTTCTTGTTTATTCCTTACACCAAGGTGATAATGGCTGCTAATATGATATCTGTTTATAGATAGGGAGACAGAGGCAAAGGATGTTTATGTATTGAATCTGATGTCACACAGCCACTGATGACAGAACAGGATTCAAACTCAGGCAGAGTTTAGCCTCTTAATCTTTACCTTGTGATTGCATAAATGAGTAAAAAGTTCTTTGCCACACTCGATCAATTGACTCCTGCTGGGTCTCTGAGACTTGTTCAAGCCTCAGTCATTCAGTGTCAGACCCCTCCACTCCATCTGAAATGGTGTCTCTGTTGTCATTCTTGTCACTCTAAACTTACTTCGAATAGAGCATTTGCCACACTACTTTGAGATTGAGAAGTTCCTTGTCTCCCCCACTTTATCTAGAATTCCATTGTGGAGACTGGGTCAGTTGCATTCACTTTCTCTTCTATCTATCTTCTATATAATAAATAAATATGAAATACATACTGTATTCCAATCTTTTTCTATAGGCCGGGAATATGACAATAAACAAGACAGATGAATTCCCTGCTTCATGGATCTTCTCATTTATTGGGTAGGAAGTAAGACACTAATAATGTAGATAATTTAACAAATATAAAGTGTTACACATAGTGATAAATAGCATGAAAACAAATAAAACAGGGGAATAAGAATAAGAGGGGTTAGGAGAAAAGACAGGGACTTACTGCAGACAGCATGGTCAGGGAGGGCTTTCCTGCAGACGTGATGTTTGAGCAAAGACCTGAATTTAAGAAGATCTGGGAGAAAGTGTTCCCAGAAGAGGACACAGCTAGTATCCCAGGTGTAGGACACAGCATTGAGGATCTAAGAAGAGAATGAACTAGACTTATTCCAAGGACAGAAAGCAAATGTACCAGGCCCAGGTTGTGTGTTAATCAGATCTATTCAGCCCTGCATGTCCTTGGCCTCAGCCACCTGCCTGGCATCTCAGCCCCTAAAATGATTTCTGTGGTCCTCAGTCACCAAGCCCTGTGGGGTGAACCTGTGCCAGCATGCCTCTTTTCTTTATACCAGCAGACGTTGAGCCTCCTGAGCAGGGTCTCTTTTGAGCCAGCTGAAACAGAGCTGCTGCAGTCCCTGCATTGAAACCAGTGAAGCCAAAAGAGACTCAGGTTCCTCACTGGCTATTCAAGGTATCTGAATTACACAATTCAGAAGTTAATGGGAGTCAATACTCTGCAAGGAAGACTCTGACCTATTAGAGACAGAAGACAAGAGGGAACCAGCCAATTACTCATTCACCCTTTCTTTTTTAAACAAACTCTAAGACAGGCCTTTGTTTTCATATGAGATGTCCAAGAGCCTGAGTAAGGAGCAACATTTGTTGTAGTGCTGTGGGCAGTGGGCAGCTTGAGTTGCTCTCCTACCTTTCCCATTGCATATCCTGTATTTTTCTTACTCTTGCTTCCCTGGGATGAAACACTCAAATAAAGAATTGATGTATAAGATTTTGCCTCTGACTCTATTTTCTTTTTTTTTTTTTTTGAGATGGAGTCTCACGCTGTTGCCCAGGCTGGAGTGCAGTGGCGCGATCTCGGCTCACTGCAAGCTCCACCTCCCGGGTTCCCGCCATTCTCCTGCGGGACTATTGGCCCACCACCCATTAATAAATGCTTGTGGTAGACTCAAACAGCATATGCACTTTTTTATTTCACCTTCTGGACTTTTCTTTCATCTCATAAACTTCCCTTTGTCTTCTAACCTCCATCCCCTCCCCTTTAGCACCATTTTTTAAAATTGAATTTGAGTTCAGAATCTGAACTGTTAACTATGATTTAAGAGGTGATTTAGTAAGACAGCATTTCTGAAATTATTCTGCAGCTGAATTGAAAAGAGAAATGTTCTTTTTGTCAAAGTAATTAAACTTAGAATATTTTGGAGGTAGTTTCTTGCATTATCTCTGCTCACAAGCACTGTGAAGTAGAATCGTGGCCACTTAAATGGTAGAGCTAAGAATTTAAGCCTTTCTGCACAAGCCTTCAGGCCTTTTTCCATTGAGGATAATTGCACATGCTGGAAATTGTCAATCTCAAGGAAGGGTATAATTAATCTTCTATGAGAGCCAGAGTTCAGCCTTGGGTTTATGGGGGATGGTGAAGAGTAGTTGGCAAGTGGAAGGCAGGACACCATGCTCCTTCCCTGCAAATGATGTACCATTCCTATATTCATGGTGAAGTGTTTTATAAATACTCAGAGCTAAAAGAATGAACAGCAGACAGAATAAACAATTTTATAAATTTTATACTATTATGTGTACTAGCCTATTCAATGCATAAGGTCTTGCATAATTTTGAACATTTGTTTCTATCTTTTCCTCTACCTGTCTAAAACCCCCATTTTACTCCTCCCTCAACGATGAAACATGAGACTGGTGAGATGGAAATGGGCCAGCATCCGAGACTGCAGTGCTTGTTAGTATGGTTCTTAAAACACAGTCAATATAAACCAATTCCAAGTTGGAGACAAAAGTTAGTAGGTGAAAAGACCAGAAGCCAATCTCAAGACCAAAGTCTTAAAATGAAGAATGTTAATGAAAGCAAGAATGGAGAATCTGCGGGTGAAATTAATCCAATAAGAGTGCGCAGAGTCAATGAGTAGTGAGTCAGCACAGTTACCTCAAGCATCTTCGAGGGATCTAAGTCTTGCCTGTATCAGTTACTGGGCTCAACTGATGGGTGCATTTGTTGGATTTAATTAATTGAAGTTTCACTTTGGGTACAAAATCCCTCCAGTCACTCTTGCACCTGAATTCCAGCTGAACAAAACTACTCCCCCTTCCTTAAAATGACAATGTCCTTATGGGAACACTGTTTCTGTCTCTCCCTCTCTGTCTTTCCACCTAAATACATCTTTCTCTAGGCATAAACAGGGTTCTTCCTTCTAGTCTAGTCCTGGTATATTATCATCAATATGAATTTTCTAATAAATGTATGTTGAATTCAATGGTATAAAATGAAACATAATTTATACTTATTTTGTATATATGTACATATGCATGCATCTATATCTCATCTTCTGTCACAATTTGAATCAGTTAAAGTAAATAAATTTGTTTTCCCCAAAATCTTCATCCCTATACTCTACTATTCTTTGCTTGATTTACTTAGGGTAATATTATTTTGCAGACCACCCAAAATATAGTACCGAACTTGAAAGATGAGTAGGTATTTTCAGTATTTGTGAAATACACATATATCATCATTTTCCACATTTATGTGGTTACAAGAATTAAAGCAAATATACAACTTCAATAAAATAGATAATAGATCATGGATAGAACTCTGATTTAATTCATTTTGTAACTTTAAATCTTTGCATGATCAACATCATTTCTGAGACTGACACTTCCTTGTTGGACTCCTTCAAACTCTCTGTCATTCATCTTGAGGCCCAAAATAGACACTCTGTGAGATCAGGCAATGTCATTAATGCGTCTTATTTGAAACTCAGAGTGAGATATTTGAAAGAAATTATATAAATCCAAATATGGGATTTGTGTAAGACCTGAGTTTAAGTCTTGGCTAGAATACTCACTGGTTGTGAAACATTTCTTTCTTGTATTGATTTTTAAAATGCTCATTGAGCACCATTTTATGTCCAAGATCCTGGGGATCCAGCATTGAATGATTGTATGAGTCATATTTGGCCAGGGAAATGGAAATGACGATAGGTGTATCAAACAAGATAAATTTAATATGAAGAGATATTTGGCAGACTTGTTGGAAGGGCTGGAAGATTTTTTTTTTTTAAGGTGAGGATTACATTTACCCACAGCTGGAGAATTTCAGGAAGCTACTACCATGACCTCAGTATGCTGAATCTAATTTACTGCTGCTACTCAAGAACCAGCATAGTTGTGTCTCTCCTGCAGTGCTGACGGTCTTCTGATGCTACTGCAACAGCTGCCACTGTTGCTGCAGAAAACTTGCACACACAAGACTGCATTGGTCCACTGTGTCTGCCCTTCTTCAGACAACTTATGACTCTCTCCTATCTTTTAATAACATATCCTTGCCTTCCCATTAGTAGTACCAAAACCAGAAACATGCTGGCAAGAAAGCCTGGGGCACATAGTTTCTACTGTTTCAGCCCTAATGAGACGAGAGAGTCTAGAAAGAGGGTCACAAGCGGTTCTGAATTGTTAGCAGAAAATATGACATCATTATGGCACCATAATAGTAACAAAATGTTAGACTTCACAGAGAACAACTTAGAATGGCCTGGATAGACAAATAGTTATCCCTAACTAAATTTTCATAGTCTTATTATTCAAATGGTTGTTATGACAGATTTGCAGAATTTGTATGTGAATGTTGCTATTCAACATGAAACAAGCCAAACCCTGAATTTGTGTACTAGTGAAAACATCCAAGTTATTTGCAAATCCTGTCAATAGAATGCCGATAGTACTGCAGTAATATCTCAAATGTTCTCTTAAAAGGATCCCATTCAGTGCTCATGTTTTGTAAACATACCATGAAGTTATTGCTACCGTCTTCCCCATAGTATTCAGTGAAAATATCTTCCAAGAAGGCATAAGAGGAAGAAAAGCAACAAAATACACAATGCCAGTGCTTCACAAAAAATTATAAATCATGCAGACAAAATGACTGTTGTTGTGAGCATCATCATGACAAATGCAAAGATACCATGTTTAAAAATGCAATTTAAGTTTCATAACATGTTGTCATTAGTTGTATAACTAAGCAAAAGGCACAAAGGTATGTTCTCATTATTCTAATTGTTTTCTTTACGCCTTTGGATATTGATGCATAGGCATCTACTTCTTGAATCAAAAGATCCAAGAACTGAAGACTGTTCTGGCTCTGCAAATTTGCATATAGACAAACCATTTTACCCATCCTTTCACCAGCTGCTTCTCCCTCCTTTATAACATAATAGCCACAGTGACTACACGCTCTCTCTACCATCTTTCACCACCAAACCTTTCTTGGGCAGCTCTCCAATTGGTAGATAACAATTTTAATTATGTTTTTATTGAATTGTATTTTGCTAAGCACTATTTTAACTATCATGTATCTTTAACATATTTTATTTTTGTTTTTATTACAGTATGCAAGGGAGGAAAATGTACTTTGTATTGATATGTACAGTATCAATACAAACTACATTTGTATGTGTACAATGTATACTGCACCTGTATTAGTAAATGATAGGCTGGGCACCCACAGCATCTTTCATGAAAGGGAAGGCAAGGACTCTTCTCCCAATTTAAAGAAAACACAATGTGGGTTTAAACTATCCCTAAATTGCCATCCAACACAATTTTAGGTACCAATTACATTTGGAAAATGAAGGGTGTTTTTAATAACGAAAATGATAATGAGCTATTTAGATGGAGAAACACAAACTATGAAGAATGGGATCAAACTATTTGAAATAAGACCTGAAAAATAAATGGAGTAGAAAAGGCAAAAGAGGGAGGGGCTCAGAGTCAGGGGCAGTCAAGGGTGAGCCAAGAAATAGCAGATGCTAAGACCATAATCAAGAGAAAATGTTTTCTGCTGCAAGTCCTGGGAAAGGGTAACTATAAGACTGTAGAATAGGAGTGGAAAAGTAGCAAGAGGAAAACTGCTAAGGTAGATACGTAGGAAATAGCTTATAAATCATGTTAAAAAACTCAGGCTTCATCTTAGGTGCAAGAGAATACTCCGGCAGATTAAAGTAGGCGAGTATTGTGGCTGTATTTGGATTCTATGACTATTTTATGTGCGCTGTGTAATCTGGATGAAGGGTACAGGATTGCAAATGTGAAGAACCAATAGCAGGCCATTGCAATAGCTTTGCCAAACCTTTATTTTCCCTAATGGGAAAGTTATATTACTACCGTAAGTATCATTTGTTTTCAACACCTTTCCATCTCTAGTCTTTGCTAAATTTAATATTATTTAGTTTTACCTATGTGTGATATGTGAACTAAGTCACTTATATTTCATCCTTACATATATTTATTCTTTTGTATAAACATAGATATGCAATTTTCTAAAGTTTAATTTAGCTGGCCTAAAATTATGCATGCTAATAACATCCAATTTACATTGAGCACTTACTATGTACAGAGCCTTGGGCTAAGTGCTTAAAATGCAATTTCTCACTGATTTCTCATAAAACCTTTTGGATTGTCATTATGGTTTTTTTGTGGATGGACAGGCTGGGGCTTAGAGAGGTTGCAGCACTTATTCAAGGATATGGAATTAGTTGCCCATGGACATGAGACACAACCCAAATTTTTTAGACCCTAGGGTCAATTTTTTAGACCCTAGGGTCAAAGTTTTATCCACCAATTGCACATGATTGAGGTCTGTTCTTTCTCTGTGAGTCACAAAACACAGGGACATCACAATACAGGGGAAGAAAGTACCAGAAAAAGCCGAGGCTGATGAAGAAATTAGACTCTGTGAGGACTCTCAGTTCCTCCAACAACAATGGAGTAGCAGGTAACATTCCATTCAGTGTAGATTTTCATTTTTCCCTCTGTTAATTCACCATATACAGATAGAGAAACTGAGATCTAGAGAGCTGCCTAGATTGGCTCAAGTTTATTCCATTAGTCTGTGGTAACATGACCCTCAAGTTCACAAATATTCAACTAAAAAGCCAGTACTATTTCTGCTACATTCATTTATAGATGGAGAAGCTCAAGTGTTTCAGAGGCTTGGCAGTTCTTAGAACCACAGGGGCTGGTCCTGCAGTACTAAGATGCCTGAGATGAGGTCTTCAACTTGATAACCTCACAGTTCTGCGACTTCTGTCTGCACTCCACTTCCTGTTCTTCTTTTGTTTGTTCACTTACTTTTTCTTTGCCCTCTGCAGCAATCACTGCTCTTGGTGATGTAGGTTGTGAGGCTTTCAGGAAATAGAAGGATCTCAGAGCCTTTGAAAATTATTCGCATTATTCTATTTGGGGTCTAAGTCATCTTCCATGGAGGTATATTGAAAATGGATTAAAAGCACATTATTTTATTCAAAGAACAGAATTGCTGATGTCTCCTAAAGAACACAAGACCAACCAAGAATTTACTTTGCATAAGGGCCCAAAATGAAAAGATAATCCTCTAAATGCCCTGATGAGCCTTTGGAAAGGACAGAGTTTTTTTGAAGGACTCAAAGGACTTTTGCACAGATTACCATGTTTTTCCCCTCATGATTTTGTTTCTCATTTCATAAAGGAAGAAATAAAGATTCTAAATCATGAGCAAAAAAAGAAACTATATCCAATTCTCTCTAATTCTGCATTCTTTTATTCTCTAACTTATAGCTCTGGCTCTCAAACGTTAAATCCTGTATCAGTAGATAGAGCTGCAGGTGTTAACAACCATTCCTGTAATCTTAAGTGAGTTTAATATGACTCTTAAATGCCCTTTAGTCCAGATGGTATGTTTCCTTTATTTGGTATTTTAATATGGTAGTATATTTAAAACACAAAGAACTATTTTTAGGCTTATTCGTCATGTCTTTACATCCAGGTATTTAGAAGAAATGTTAATGTGAAGAGGATCATTATCAATCATCCGTTTTTTGTTGTTGTGTACAAAACAGGAGGTGCTGGTATTCATGACTTTATTAGTTACACAATGCTAAGTATAGATTGCTGGATTTATCTATGGAAAATAGACAATATTTATACCTTCTCAATACTTATAAAATAAATGATACAGCTATAAATTTTACATTTATCATATAAAGAGATGTCAAGTGGGTACATTGGTCCATGAAGAAACTTTTCAAAGGAGTTAGGTAAGTTATTGAATATAATACAACCAATAGAAATAATAGCAGCCATAATAACCATTTTTGTTTTCTACGTGTATAGCAATGACCTAGTAATTGCACATATATAATCATACATTTTTCATTCATGCTACAAAGTAACTATTAAACTTAACATAAAGGTAAATCAAACCTCTGAGACTCCAGGACACTTGTTCAAAATCACACTCCAGTCAAGTCAAGATGGCACCAGGTCTCTATGAGTTTGAAACCAACATTCTTTCAACAGACTAGTGCTGCTATAGTGCTGCATAGGCTGCTCAGTTGATTCTCTCTCTCTCTCTCTCTCTCTCTCTCTCTTTCTCATACACACACACACCACTACTTATTTAGTGAGACTTTCTCACTTGACAGAAATAAAATGGAAGACTCAGAAAGGAGAAAGAAGACCATAAGGTTGGTTAGTGGTAGTACTAAAATTAGAACCCAGCTGTCTACCTGAGCTCTTTCTTGTCTACCTGTCTGTCACCTATGATATATATATAAATCCAAGCTGATTTCCCAGAAATCTAACCTGGAATGACTGTTACCTCAATGGTTAGTTTTTTCCCATTCCAAGAATCCTAAGGCTGAGGAGAGGAGACAGAAACACTCCAATGCTGCTGAAGCAGAAGGAAAAGGGGAAGCAGAGCCCAGGGACTACAGTTCTGACTCCAGCTCTTTAACCATCTGAACACTTGAGGAGGCACTGAGCCCCATGTGGTTCATCCCTCGTCTAAAAGTCAGGAAGAGAGAACATTCTTACCTACTTGTGGGGTTGTTAGAGAGGTCAAATGAGGTGATAAATGGGTAAGTGCTTTGCAATCTCTGAAGCACTATTGGAGCTGTAACATTCCACAAGCTCAGGACCATTTAAGAGTAACCCTATAGGAATAGTAAACACATTCTGTGACCCTAACCCATTACATTGGCCCATGTGAGTTAAGCAAAACTACGGTGTATATTGTAATTTTGTCTGCTACGCTTGCCTCTCCTTTTATTGCCATAGGGTTTCTTTTAATATCTGTAGCACTTCTTAGACCAGGAGCAGGTGCAGCCTGTGAATATGGGGGTAATAATCACCTTTTTCTATAGTGGGCAGAAGTGAAAGAATAAATGCCCAGTTTCCTATGCTTCAGAGGGACAATTCTGAAGCATACTCTACAAGATTCTTTAGTGAGTATGTGTAGGGTTGAACCCCAGCTACTCACCTCAGTTTCCAACTTAACACCATAATCTTTCTTGACTGTTCCTTTTCTGTTGTCTCAATTACTGTCTCCCGATCTCTGTTTCATGGGATCTCTATCAGTGACAGTTAATTTTATATGTCAACATGACTGGATAATGGGGTGCCCAGCTGTTTGGTTAAGCATGATTTCTCACTGTGTCTGTGAGGATTGTTAACCAAAAAGTATCTCAGGTCTCAATCAATTCAGAGATTTACTTTATCAAGATTAAAGGTCATGGCCCATGACTCAGCCTCGGTAAGTCCTGAGAACATGTGCCCATGGTGGCTGGGTTACAGACTAATATTTTACATTTTAGGGAGACAGAAGTTACAGGCAAAGAGACAAACCAACACATGTAAGATATACATTGGTATACATTGACTTGGCTCAGAAAGATAGAACATCTCAAAGGAGAGGGTTGGGTTGGGGGGTGGCTTCCAAGCCATAGATGGGCTCAAAGATTTTCTAATTGGCAATTGGTTGAAAGAGTTAAACTCTGCCTGAAGAGTTGAAGTCAGCTTGAGTTAAGATAAGCGGGGTTGTAGAAGCCAAAGTTCTCGTTATGTATATGAAGCCCATAGGTAGCAGACTTCAGAGATAATAAATGCTTAATGGTTCTTACAGGACCTTGAAAGGTGTCAGACTCTCCAGAAAAGACATAATAGGAGAAGATTCTCCATATAATGCAATTTTCTCACTCAAGAGACAGCTGTATTAGTCCCTTCTCACATTGCCATAAAAAAACTACCCGAGACTGGGTAATTTACAAAAAAAAAAAAAAAAAAAAAAAAAAAAGATTTAATTGGCTCACAGTTCCACAGGCTGTACAGGAGGTATGGCTGGGTAAGCCTCAGAAGACTTACCATCATGGCAGAAGGGTGAAGGGGAAGCAAGCACATCTTTACATGGCAGCAGGAGAGAGAGAGTAAAGGAGGAAGTGCTATACACCTTCAAACAGCCAGATGTCATAAGAACTTCCTCACTATCATGACAACAGAAAGGGGAAAATCGAAGGCTTTGATCCAATCGCTTCCTACCAGATTCCTTCCCCGACACTGGGGATTACAGTTCAGCATGAGATTTGGGTGGGGAGCCAAATCATAACAGCTTTGCTGTGGCATCACAAAATAAGTAAAAATAATATATTTGGGGTTAAACATTTTTATTTCCTTCAGAGCTTGCTCTCTGTAATGTAATGCTGTACCAGAGTCAGTTTGGAAATGGGTGTCTTATTACTATAGTCCGTTTTTCAGTCTTAACATGTTTTAATATTAATGCTGGTCAGTTGTGTCTAAATTCCAAAGGGAGGAGGGCATAATGAGGTGTGTCTGACCTCCTCTTCTCTTCATGACCTGAATTAGTTTTTCAGGTTTCACTGGGATCCCCTTGGCCAAGAGAGGTTCTGTTTAGTCAGTTCTGGGGCTTAGAATTTTATTCTTGGTATACAGCCTGTTTCTGGATAACATTAATATTTGAATTAGAAGACCAAGTAAAGCAAATTGCTGTCCTCCCATGTGAGCACACCTTATCTAAACTTGTCTAACCTATTGAATGCCTAAAAAGAATAAAAGGCTGAGTAAGAAAAAAATTCCCTCTCTCTGCCTGACTCATCTGGGGTATAGTTATTCTCCTGCCTTCTGACTCTAACTCAGACTGTAAGTACCCAGGCTTTTAGTCTTGGACTAGAACTACACCATTTGCTTTTCTGTCTCCAGCTTGCTGACTGCAGATCTGGATTTCTCAGCCTCTGTCATCACATAAACCAAGCCATTAACTAAGACATATGAGTTGATTTTAAGCCCTTTATATTCTATAATCTTTGATTTCTTTTGTTTTAGCAAAAATTTACATAACTTGTACCATGTGCTAGCCACTATAGTGGAGGATGCTGGAATATGACAGTCTTCTCCCCTTAAAGCCCTTGAAGACTAGAAAGGAAGACAGACATAGAAATAGACAATTGCAGTACAGTGTAGTGTGGGCCACAGAAAAGGCAAATCTCCTTTATACTCTCTAGTATAACTCTGGCCTTACCTCTTGGTCTCTGCAGCAGTGTCCATAACTGGCTTCAGACTCCCATTATTAAATTTCTGGTCATGCTTCCTCAGCACAGTCCCCCTCCCCCAGGCTTGGCACACACTTCCAGCCAAGACGTCTTTCCTAATGATATTTCTGGGCTCTTACGCTGATGCAATGACAGCTGTGAAGAATGCTTCATCCCAGAAAGGTCAGGGAACAGCATAAGCCACAGACTAGCAGCCACTTTGCACAAAGCCCATTGCTGAAACACAGATTTTAACCTTTTGGGTTTCTCTAAAGCTGGCTTCAGTTTCTGCACCCTGCCCAAAGCTGGCAGTGCTGAGGGAAAGGCGAAAATGGGAATTATGATGGGGCAGTCCCTATAACAGACTTCTTATCCTGCCCTGCCAACCTCTGCAAATGTTGCACTGGGTGCTTTGGATCTGTGTCTATTGGACAATGAATGTCTGATTAAAAGTGGCACTGCTGCAGCTCACAGTACAACAAATGCATAAAAGTGAAGCATGGATATGCTAACCAATGTCTTCCTTCATGCTGTGGGAACAGACAAAAGGATTCAGCTAGGGGCCCAGCCTATCTAGGCAGACAAATCCCTTTTCTTTTGGCTCTTCCATGAGTGAGTGTTAAATGACTGCTCTGAGGCAGACACTTCAATGGGCATCTGAAGGTAATGAGACTAAATCCACTTTCCTGGGGCTCCCATAGTCTAGTGAAGAAACTGGATGCAACATCAGGTTGCAGGACACCGTGGCCTTCCTCTATGAACAGCCTCTTAGGAAGGCAGTGGGTCAAATGGTTTAGAGAAGAAGGTTTAGGTTTAGGTATATCCATGTTTGAATTCTAATTTCAACACGTACTAGCTTCTCAGTGTAGACAGGGACTTCACCTCACTGAGCTTTAATCTTTCATCTGACAATGGGACAGCAGTGTGTTTACACATTATGGCTATGGGATGATCTGTGGAAAGAGCTGGCACATGGTGTATCCAAGAGGAGGGGCACGTTGCTCTCTTTGTTTCATACCTCCACCGTCCCTGCCCGAGGGTCCTGAGCTGCCCTCTCTATGCCACTCCTGTGCATCATCGCCACATCCGAGACTCTGTTTTGCCCTAAGAATTTCAGATTGTGACTGTCAACAGAAATTAAATCATTTAACCCTCAAATCTCAGTTTCTCATCTGCAAAATGGAAATAATCATATTGAATTGCTATGAATTGAACACTTAATAAGGCAATGGTTGAGAGAGTACTTTGTAAACTACGAAGCCCCCTAAATAGTTGTTCATTACGTGTGTGAAGAGGCCCACAAGAGGGAAGTAAAAGTGTTGAGGGAATTTTCCTGGGTTGTAGGTGCAGCTGCTCTCTCTGGTCTGAGTTATGTATTTTAGGGTTATATTGCATATGTTTTGTTTTAAAAGATGTATTATTTTTTCATAATATGAAAGCAATGCATCCTTGTAATATTGCATTTAAAAACAGTTTATTGCAGCACTACTCACAATAGCAAAGACATGGAATCAACCTAAATGCCCTTCAAGGATAGACTGGATAAAGGAAATGTGGTACATATACACCATAGAATGCTATGCAACCATAAGAAAGAATGAGATCATGTCCTTTACGGGGTCATAGATGGAGCTGGAGGCCATTATCCTTAGCAAACTAACATAGGAACAGAAAACCAAATACCATATATTCTCACTTATACGTGGGAGCTAAATGATGAGAACACATGGACACATAGAGGGGAACAACTCACACTGGGGCCTATCGAAGGGTGGAGGCTGGGAAGAGGGAGAGGATCAGGAAAAATAACTAATGGGTACTAGGCTTAATACCTGGGTGATGAAATAATCTATATGACAAACCCTGTGAAACAAGTTTATCTATGTAACAAACCTGCACATGTATCTCTGAACTTAAAAGTTAAAAAGAGAAAAAAAGGAAAGTTAAGAAAACCAAAGCCTTCTTTTATTCCACTCTACCCATCGCATCCTGTTAACAGCTTTGTGTATTTCCTTCCATAAGCACTGAATGGTTGGGTTTGACCCGGTTTGGTTATCAGGTTGAACAGCACTCTATTTACCTGATTTAGAAAGCCCTGAAACCAGATGAGAGAGAACAGGGGAGAGAAGAGTGAAGTCAATGAAAGGAAGTGGGTAAACAGACAGCTCCTGGTCTTTAGTGCAGTATAACTAATACTTATTTTTGAGCCCTTAATCTGAATATTAAAGGAGAAAGCACCAAGGAGGTGAGTGGTATGTCTTCCTTCCTGATAAAGAAGGTCCCTCCTCTACATGTTGCATCATCTATTGTTAGCTGGGCTCTGGGATAACACAGCTCGTCTCAGCATCAAAAAGTTGAAATGGTCCCTTCAGATTCTTTCTGCATGTCCCGCTTCTATAGTGGAGCAGGCACCATTCTGCATTGCTATGTCTTTCTGCAGGAATGCTTCTTCACACACACACACACATTTATTCCTGAAAATAAAATAGATAATCCACGGCTTGAAGGAGCAATCTGGATCTTTGCACCAACATCCACACCGTCCCACCCCACCCTGTTTCCCTACTCAGGAAGCCCACCCTGCTGTTGAGATATAAATAACTGACTATCCAAACAGTGAGAGAAGAAAGAGAAGATGGTGATTCTAGAGAAAATTCAAAATGGCACTTGCATCGGGCAGCAAGAAAAATAGTCACAGGAGTCATAGAAGAAACCATACTGTTTCCTGCTAAGAGAGCTGAGGGTATGGAGAGTAAATCGGCAACTGTTGATGGATTAATAATGGCAGCATCTTCTAGGAACAGGTGATGGCTCACAGTGGCCATGGAGAGACCCCTGAAAACCCCCACAACCAACACACCTACACATACCTGGGCTTCTACTCTCCATCTTCTATTCAGAGTGAGAGATCAGGATGCTGCACATAATCCACAAAGGAATGAGCTGCGTGTGGTGTTGACCTTGACATATTAGTCATGCATTGTCTCTGCTAATTCATTCTTTCTCTGTTCTTGTATTTTCCTGTTTTTATTTGCTCCTGTTACCCCAGTGTGAGAGAGGAGGGATGAGCAGGCATGTTCTGTGCAACACATATTCCTGATATAGTAGTATCAGGTAATATGATAGTTTCTGAAGCTACTCGCCTGGGAAGTGATCAGCAGGCAAGCCCAAGGAAGTAGTTACATCTACTGCAAGCAATGCTGGGATTCCCTGGACTACAACAGATGACCACACTTTTTATTGATATCTTTAAAAAACAATAACAACCACAGTTTGGAATTCTCCTCTCTCTGGAAGGCTAGCTTCTTATAGTAGGAGGAATAACCACTGCAGAATAAGAAGAGGCATGGATTCTGGGCTAATGCTGCTACTGAGTTAAATGTGAAACAAGTGACCCATTCGTATATCAAGACATTCAGGAAAGCAAGTGAGCTATGGAAAACATTTTTCTTTGAGTGAATGGGTTTAATACACATATTTTTAATGTCCCCCAAATCTACCCCCAACTTGCCACCTCATGTGTGTTCAGGAATGACCCCTCACAGTGTTCAGTGTTGCGCCCAGCATCATCTTACCACCCTACAGTGTCCATTGCTGATGTCCATCGTGGGACCTCTATCCTGCTGAACACAGCTGTTCTGCCCTGGTGATCACTGCTTTATCTCTACCCAGCCCTGAGGCAGAGGGTAAGAGCTCTAATATATCCGCTCATAAAAATATACAGAAGTGACTTCATCTTCCTGGGGCTTTGCCTTTGCCTCCTCCATGCTAAACTACAGAAAATATCAATGGGTAGTATTTATTGAACACTCATTCTGTGCAGGCACTTTCGCAAGCATTTGCAAGTATTAACTCATTTGATCCTTTTCTTAGAGTTGTGTTAAATATTAAGTGAATCAATACATGTAAGTGCTTAGGACATTGCACAGAACGTAGTAAATGCTCGTTTTCTGCTATGACTGCTACTCTAACTACTATAACTTCTTTTGTGGTTTTTGTATTAGCTTACTAGAGCTGGCAGAACAAAGTACCACAGATGGCGTAGCTTAAAGAAACACATGTTCATTTTCTCACAGTTCTGGAGGCTGGAAGGTCCGAGATCGGGATGTTGGTAGGGTTGATTTCTTCTGAGGCCTCTCTGCTTGTAGATGGCTACCCTGTCCTTCCTGTGTCTTTACAGGGTCTTCCCTCTCTGTGCCCAAATTACATCTTCTTATAAGAACATTAGTCATATGGTGTTAGGGCCCACCCCAATGACCTCATATTAACTTAATTTCCTCTTTAAAGACACCATCTCCAAATATGGTAACATGCTGAGGTGATGGAATTTAGGGTTTTAACACAGCAATTTTGTGAGGACACAATTCAGCTCTTAACAGATACAGTATATGCCTTTGCCCATAAGTTCCTACTGCGAAACTCTAGAGATGACTTTACATTAAGATTACGTTGAAAGTTCAGATGGCAAATGATAGATAAAGAAAGGGAATATAGAAAATGACTTAAAACTTAAAAATGGACCGGGCACAGTGGCTCAGACCTGTAATCCCAGCACTTTGGGGGGCTGAGGCAGGTGGATCACCCGAGGTCAGGAATTTGAGACCACCCTGGCCAACATGGCGAACCCTGCCTCTACTAAAAGTACAAAAATATTAGCCAGGTGTGGTGGCAGGTATCTGTAATTCCAGCTTCTCAGGAGGCTAAGGCAAGAGAATCACTTGAATCCAGAAGGTGGAGGTTGCAGTGAGCTGAGATTGCACCACTGCACTCCAGCCTGAGTGACAGAGCAGTGATTCTGTCTCAAAAAAAAAAAAAAAAAAAAAAAAAAAAAAAAAAATCCAAAAAACAAAACAACAACAAAACTTAAAATGACTTATAAACCATGTAGCTATGTTTAACATCCCCAGACCACCTTGAGGAGGTCCCTAAAGACTGACTCCATTTCATCCCTGCAGCCCATTACCTTCTTATCTTTCATCTTCTAGTTAATTGTTACTAATATGTAAGTCTATGAGGCTGCAGAGAAAAAAAAATTGTTTTCTCATAGTGTTTTCTAGTCATCTTCTCCAGTTCTGATTCTTCAACTCAGACTATACAACTTCCCAGAATGATGAAGAGGATGAGTGTCCATTTTCTTCATGAAGGATCCATTTGGATCTTGTTCTTTGGCCCCAACAATGCTATCCTAACAAAACTTAATACATCATTCTGAATTATTCTTTAATTCAACATAACTATCAATGTGAAATATGCTTCTACATGTAGTTCATATTCCATTCCCATCTTTGCAAAATTATTTTATATTACTATTTTTTTATTTTCTACATGTGATTTCTTTTTCTTCAAACCTGTTTTCCTGTCCCTAAAAATGTTTTCAGTCATGCTATTTAACGTTTTTTAGTATTGCTCTTGTTGCTTCAAATGTGGCTGTCATTTTTTGCAGCAGTTTTATATTTCTTATTCATTTTTAAATATCTATTCTCACTTGCTCTTTAACCTGCTATTACATTGTCAGTTTCTTTTTCCTTTAATCTCTAAGATTTATTCTTTGATATATTTTTTAATGAAATTGTTTTCAAATGATTCTGGTGACTGACTCTGCTGTTTTCTAGAGTAATTCTGAGAAGTTTCAGATGTTTTATTTTGCTTACATCCCTTTCATCAACATTATGAATATTTTAATTTCATATTTGATATACATGCTCTTAGTCACTTATTTTCTATTACACATGTTTGAAACGTGTAGAGAACAGTTCCTTCTCAGCCAGTTATTTGCTCTCAGCAAGAGGGAAAGCTGGCAGAAGGCAAAGGGCTGAGAAAGTCAACAGCTTACATTTTGATTAATGGTCTCAGCCATTATTCAAACAATGCCCTTTGCCCTGAGGGCACGCGTTTCCCCAGTTTGAACATTCAAAAGTTTTTAGCGCTCACAGTGAAGTTCTGGAAGTAACAGTTTTTCTCTGTTATCTGATTTCCTACCCTCTTCCAGATTGTCTCTAGGTGGCTACTTCAACAATACTATTGCTAATGAAGTTGGCACGTTTTCTGGCTTCTTTCTGCTTCATTTCGCAAGCTTCTCTGTGGTCTCTTCTATCCATTCAGCCTTCTTATACATCTTTATCTTGCATGCTAATTAAAAGATCATTGGAGGCGTCTTTCCACACTATCGCATTTATTTCAGAGAAATATACTCCTACCCATATGTTTGAAAAGTCTCTCATTGTCCCCCATTTTAACATGCTTTCCTTCAGGTATCATTTGTAGTTTGTGATCTGTAGTTGTGGTTAGTGTCTTGTGCTATTAAACAGGAGATAGTATTCTCATTTTTTATTTTTTTAAAAATTATTTTGAGAAATGTCAAGGAGGAAAGTGGCCACAGATGTCTTTAATTCACCATATTTAATTAGCCCAACCACTCATTCTTACACATAATTCCTTTGTTTTAAAATAACATGACTCTCAAATATGTTTATTTCTATTGAGGTGTTTATGTAATGCCACATT
This sequence comes from Macaca mulatta, assembly GCF_049350105.2. Lineage (NCBI taxonomy): Eukaryota > Metazoa > Chordata > Mammalia > Primates > Cercopithecidae > Macaca > Macaca mulatta. Next base: position 13,490,115 of record NC_133410.1, read on the forward strand.
TCTTCCCACCAAGGCACTTAGTCTATTCAAAATGAATGGCTTCATAAATGATAATACTAGACATGAAAAATCAATGGCCACATCTATTTAGAGGAGCATGAAGAGAAGGTGCTATTTTTTTCCTCAGTCTTTCATGGTATAACAAAAACTATAAGCTTAATGAAAGCAGGAGCTTTCTTTTTTTTTTTATTTGCCATAAAACCAGTCCTTAAATTAATGCATGGGACATAGTAAGTTCTTAATAAATTTATGTTGAATTTATGAATGACATCCACGCCTACAGGTCTTTACTGACATCTTAGCTCTACATTGACTGCAAACAACTTCTCAAAGAAAAATAACAAATACACTACTACAATGCACAAGAGAAATTACAAGCTTAGATTAATCTAAAATCACACACACACACACACACACACACACACACACACACACACACACACACACACACAATAAGCCTTTGGTGCAAAGAAGCAACTTGGTTTCCAAAGTCTGAGTTCTGCAAAAAGTATATTCAATGTATATGATGGAAAGGCACACACTTTGTAGTTTTAAGTTTTGGTCTCATTTTCCTTGCCTTATCCTCCCCAAAAGGTGAAAATCTGGCAACTTTTTTTTTTTTTTTAAATAACTAAAAGGCCTATGTTTTTAAAAAATTTTCCTTAAAACAAAGAAATAGTTTGATCCAAGGTTCAACTTAATTTATGTCCAATCAGAGAACAGAGAGTACTTACTACTTTTAGGTAATTATAGGAGATAATTACCTAAATTAATACATGTTTTCAGCTTTTATTTCCAGTAATGTTAAACAAAAAACTTGCAGAGTACATATCTTACCACAAGCATTTTTAAAATAAATAACTGGCTGGGCACAGTGCCTTATGCCTGTAATCCCAGCACTTTGGGAGGCCAAGGCAGGTGGATAACAAGGTCAGGAGTTTCGGACCTGCCTGGCCAATATGGTGAAACCCCGTCTCTACTAAAAATATAAAAATTAGCGGGCGTGATGATGGGCGACTGTAGTCCCAGCTACTCAGGAGGCTGAGGCAGGAGAATAGCTTGAATCAGGGAGGAGAAGGTTATAGTGTGCCGAGATCGCGCCACTGCACTCCAGCCTGGAGGACAAGAGTGAAACTCCGTCTGAAAACAAACAAACACCACAAATAACTGTTGGGGTTGCAGCCATCATAGGTTCTGATGATTGGGGGAATAGTAAATAAACCATGTATGCTACACACCCTGGAATACTGTATAGCACTCAGAAGCAACATGCTGGAGGTATTCATAGCAACATGACTACATTTTCAAAACTTAGTGCCCTGTAAGAAAATGGCAAAAAGGGCTGGACCTGGTGGCTCATGCCTGTAATCCCAGCACTTTGGGAGGCTGAGGCGGGAGGATCACCTGGGGTCAGGAGTTTGAGACCAGCCTGGCCAACATGATGAGACCCTGTCTCTACTAAAAATGCAACAGTTAGCCGGGCATGGTGGTACACACCTATAGTCGCAGTTACTCGGGAGGCTGAGGCAGGAGAATTGCTTGAACCCGGGAGGCAGAGGTTGCAGTGAGCTGAGATCATACCATTGTACTTCAGCCTGGGCAACAGAGTGAGACTCTGTCTTAAAAGGAAAAGAAAAGAAAATGGAAAAAAGAACAAAATAAGGTCTATAGATCACTATCATATAATGTAAGTTAAATGTTAAACATAACAACAACAATATCCACAATCCGTAAGAACCCATACACATGAAAGGACAGAAGTAAAATAAGACTAGAATGGTTGGTTTTGTAAAATAAGGAGATAAGAATAAGAATGGACAACGACGCTCAGCAAACTAACACAGGAACAGAAAACCAAACACTGCATGTTCTCACTCATAAGTGGGAGCTGAACAATGAGAACACATGGACACAGGGAGGGAAACATCACACACTGGGGCCTGTTAGGGTGTGGGGGGCAAGGGGAGGGAGAGCATCAGGACAAATACCTAATACATGCGGGACTTAAAATCTAGATGATGGGTTGATGGGTGCAGCAAACCACCATGGCACATGTATAACTATGTAACAAATCTGCATGTTCTGCACATGTATCCCAGAACTTAAAGTAAAAAAAAAAAAAAAAAAAAAAAACTGGAGAATGATAAAATGTAATAAATAAATATAAATACAGCCAGATTGTATTTATCAATGGAATCAACAATAATCTGAGGAGTATGACAGATTCAACCTAATGCAATGTGAGGTTAAAAAATACATAAATTAATCATAATACACAGGGAGGTATATTATGAAAACTAAAAGGATCAGAGGCTATAAAGAAAGGACTACAATATTTCATAGGAAACGTGATATAGAGGATGATGGAGAATGAAGGGTAAAAAAACCTCAACGATTATACCTATAAAAAGAAAAACAGCTTCCAAGTTATTATTTTATTCACCACGTGTTGTTACATACATTAGAAAGAACTACATGGATGTCTACATTATTCTAAACAAATCTGAAACACTAGGATTGTGAACTGTGAACTGTGTGGGCAGAGGTACAAATACAGTAACGTAGGGGAGTAGATATCAGGACTATCAGCTTTTTCTCTCGGGATGCTAAGGCAAGACTGCAGCCTTGAGGAAGAGGAGGAAAAGCAGAGAAAGCTATCCAGGGCAGGGGTATCTAGGGACCCAGTCACCAGATAACACAGGGAAAGATAAGGAAGGGCTTACCATGGGAGCCAGGTAATGGTGTTGCGGTTTCTCTACACTCATAGGCCCAAAGACAGGCAAGAAATGGGGTAGTTTTTTTTCTTTTCCACATTTCTTTCTAGGTGATAAAAATTCTATTGAATGTAGTAAAATATTTTTTGTTCAAATATTTATTATGAGAGTAATATTTGCTTATTATGCAACATTTTAAAAGCAAAGAAATGCAGAGAGAAGAAAAAACTGTTCATAATCCAGTGAACTATCATTATCATTTCAATATGTTTTTTTTTTCTGGTCTTTTCCGGTATAAACCTACTTTAAAAAGTTATAAAATATGCTTGCATGCTATTTTTTTCTGATTTAACATGATTATTTCAGCATTTTTTCAAGTAACAATTCACTTTTCACAAACATCTATTTTAATATCTAAATAACATTACACTGAAGTAGATAAACAAAATTTACATAACTCTTCTCATTTTATTGTCTTAGGATATTTTTTCTCCTCATAATATAAATTAATGACTATTCTCTGTACTTAGAGATTTATTTTTTCTATATTTCATAATATTTCCTTAGGAGAGATTTCCACAAGTCAAATTGTTAAGAATAAAGATGATAAACATTTTAAGGATATTGACATATGTAGTAAAGTTACTTCTAAGAAAGGCTGGGCCAGTGTATACCATCACCAGCAAAGGATGTAGGTGCCTGAGGACATATTTGAGCAGTTGCTATAATAGGTCAGAAATTCCCAAACTATTTTGTTTATAAAAATCATATGAGCAGCTTGATGAACTCCAGGTTTCAGACACAACTCATATACAACCTGATTCAGTAGATTCATGTTTGCAGCTTTAACAAGTAACCCAATGTGACTAACATAAGAATTACAAAGAATTCATGTTAAAGATACCATTTTGAGATATTACTGGGGAGCCTTTTATGTAGGATTTGTTTCTATAGCTAATGAGATGTTATAAATCCAGAAATCCCCCGTTTTCAATAGAACATGTAAACTTTAAGATTCTGATCACGCTACCTTGTGTTTTACCCTGAACCTGCACAGTTCCTTTTTCCTGGATGAGTCCAAATCAGGTAGCTCTTAATTAAATGCTGACTTCATGGACATAACGTAGAATTTTAAAAGTATTGTTACATTACTAGCTAAGCAAAAATGCTAGTGAAAGTTTGTCAAGCGCCAACATTTTTGGTAGGAGAAAAAAATATCGGCCGGGCGCAGTGGCTCAAGCCTGTAATCCCAGCACTTTGGGAGACCGAGATGGGCGGATCACGAGGTCAGGAGATCGAGACCATCCTGGCTAACATGGTGAAACCCCCTCTTTACTAAAAAATACAAAAAAACTAGCCGGGCGAGGTGGCGGGCGCCTGTAGTCCCAGCTACTGGGGAGGCTGAGGCAGGAGAATGGCGTAAACCCGGGAGGCGGAGCTTGCAGTGAGCTGAGATCCGGCCACTGCACTCCAGCCTCGGCGACAGAGTAAGACTCCGTCTCAAAAAAAAAAAAAAAAAAAAAAAAAAAAAAAAAAAAAAAATTTCAGTAGAAGAAAAAGAAATGACACTTGAAGCATCTGGACTTCAACATGTTCTGCATCTTGGAGGCACTTCTCTCCAGATATGCCTCCCCGTCTCCTCTCCTGGCCCTGTTGAATACCAATACACAGGGATTCCAGGAGCGACTGGGGTATCTGTGTCTAGTGACCTATGTGAGTCTTCCTCCTGTACAGCAGAACGGTTTATTTTCTTCCATTTTCTTAGCAAAGTTGCCCATTTAGTGTCCTTAGCAGCGGCTAGTGGTTGGGAGCTGTCTATGGTCCTGTCTGGATTGAAGCCGGCATACAGAGAATAACAAGCAGGATTAGGAAATGCAGAAGCAGCTCTAAAGTCCTTTGTTCTGGATTTTTGTTATATCCATCTGTTTTCTTGTCTTTCCATCAGCTTAGAGCTATTCTATGGGGTACCCTAATACCAATGAATAATTTTTTTTAATATATAAGCTTATTAGGGTTGGATTTTTATGACTTGCAGGGGGATACTTTTAATTCACTCATCAACACAGTCACACTTGCTTCCAGAGACTGTTGGCCACACCACTGGGCTTTGTGGAAAATGAGAGTAGAGGGTGTTTTGGGTGAAAGCGGGTGTTTGCTGTCGTTAGTAAGCCCTGTGACAGAGTGGAAAGTGCTAAGTTTTTTTGAGTCATACAGGTAGAGATTAAATCCTAATTCTCTTACCTCGTAGTTGTGTGGACTTCAGTGAGTTGTTAACTTCTCTTAGCCTCCATTTCCTTTCTATATAAAATTGGCATATTTTATCTTACATGACTTTACAGTTTTAGTGAGATTTTACGTGCAAGTGCCTACGATGGAGCCCTTGGTATAGCAGGTGCTTCATATAACCCACTCTGGATTGTAGCTCTAGCATCTTTCTTCAAATGATGACTTTGAAGTCTGTATTTCTTCTGCTTCTATACATTTTGCCTTGCCTAGCACCTCTGAAACCAAGCGTTCTTTATTTCTTCCTTTCATAACCAAAACTAGATTTATTGAAGTGAAGGCAGGAATAATCAAGTTTTTAAATTGGCTTTGGAAAATTTTTTTCTAATAATCATTTTCCTAGGGGGTGATTCTCTCTGAAAAGTCAAGTTCACTTATGGATGAGAATGATTATGAGTAATCCCATGAGAAAAAAGATATTGTTTTCTACCACATTTTAATTCTATACAGTTTTCTGTGCATTATCTCATTCAAGCTTCATAACATCCCTGCAAGATAGTTAATGAGAATATTATCATACTAATAAATAGAAGTAGAAACTGAGACTCTCTCACTCATTAATTTTCTCAGAATCAATATTGCTTTCTTGGGCCAGGCACTATCTTAGGTACTGGGAATCGATGAAAAGAATACTAAGTTGTGGTCTGAACCTTCGAAAACCAGGGTGGAAGAGAGAAAAACAAATAGAAAGTATAACTTGGAGTTATGGAGGAGTCAGGGGCACACCTGGGGTTCACATCACCAAGGGCTCACACTGCAGAAGAGTAGGAAAGCCAGATTTGAAATAAATTACTTTGCTTCAGGATCAGAACTAAAACTAAGGATGAAAAGTGATGGTGATGGCTCTTTCTGATATTTAACATTTGTTGTGCCATGGGAGATAGATTTGCTATTGTGTGTTCTGGTTAATCTAATATTCCACATAATTGTGAATTCTGCATACTATATGATAATTAAAGTTTTTAAAAAATCAAATAGAAAAACAATGTAACAAACCACTTTTGGTTCTGGACTTTAGAGATGTTTTTCCAAACATCAATTTGCATCTAATATACGCCAGAAAGTCAGTAAGGTGTAGTGTGGTAATTAAAAGTAAGGGCTGTGAGATCATGCTGCCTGTACTAAAATCCTGGCTCTGTCCCATGCTGGGAAAAACTACTTAACAACTCTGTGCCTTGGTTTTCTCAGTTTAAATGGAGATAGTGATGGTATCTACTTCATAGAATTTTTGTCAGCATAAAGGAGGTAATTAATTCACAGCTTTTGGCATAGTGCCTGGAACATGGAAGACAATCAATAATGTGTTAGTGCTGGAAAAAGTGGTGGTTCATGATGGATAAAAGGGTTCCTAGGGCCCAGCACAAAGTGGTCTTAGGGTTCTGACTGTGCTTCCCTGGAACCTTCCCTAGTCCTGTTATTCCACGGGTTAGGAAGAGTCTCAAAGCCTGGGTTACTGCTCTGTCAGTACAGGCAGAAACAGTAAGATGACAAGGGTGTAGCAATTCCTCCCATTCTCACCATCTTCCTTATGAAATAGGGCTCTCTGGCTGTAAGACTGAGCAGTTAGCCTACCTAATCCTGCAAGTGGGAGCTTCACAGCCTAGCACAGTGGCCCAGATGTGGTTCCAGAGGGTTTCATTACATCCTTATCTCCTTAGGAACAGATAACCAAGCAGCCCATCAAAAAAGTTTTGGAAAACCTTAGTCATTTTAATGAGTAACTTAAGAGTCAATTCATTCACATTAATAGCTCATAGTCATTAATTAGTAGGACCGATTAGCAGACAAATTTAATGACCCAAGATGGAAGAAGTAAAAATTCAGCTTTTTGAGTTAGGTATTTTTTAAATGACTCATGTCTATTACACAAAGAAAAAGAGTCTTAACCCCTGGAAAAAATTAATTATGCATTACTAATCTCCTTTGTCAATATCAATTTCCTAATTTAATGCTGTTTACATTATTGAACACTTCATGAAGGCTAGGAGTGCAAAGTCTACTCATGGAAAGCTTTCCCACCATGATTATCTCAGAGTACTCAAGACCACATAAATCTGCTTGAGCCTTAATTATCAAGCCAATGGCAATTAGAGATACTTCAGAATGTTATTTTTTTTGGGTTCAATTTATTTATCTTTCATAGGGACAAAAATAAATGTTAGTTTTTTTTTAGATGGAGTCTCACTCTGTTGCCAGGCTGGAGTGCGGTGGTGCCATCTCAGGTAAAGTCAAAGGCCACTTAGCTGGTTAGTGACTGTGCTGGGACTTGCCTACCACCAAAACTTCTGCTCCTTTTACACTATGGCTTAATTCCCTGCTGCATGTGTTGTGTCCTGGTGCCTAAGACATTGCCTAGAAAATGGCAGGCACTCAACAAACATCTGTCAAGTGGACAATGTACAGCACCCACACCAGCTTCATCCTCCATTTGTTGTCACTAGTTCTCTCACTGGAACATCTGGTCAACCCTGCTCAACTGTCCACATTTGCTCTGTTTCTGCATCAGTCTTAAACAGATAAAGAAAAGGTCCTTAATCTCAGCCCTATCAACTGATAAGGGTTGGATATTTCTTCTCACAAAAACAAAGATTCGTCTATCACAGAAAAGGATTCTAGAAACCTATAAAACCCCAGAATTGTAGTGTTTCAAATTCATTTCCCTGTGGGACACTCAAAACAAAATTCATGCTTCCTCTCTGGTTTTCCTTTCCAAAGAGGCATACCATGTGCTCTGAAGTGCTCTTACACATGACAACCACAAAAATAATTGACATCAACTGGGCCTGAGTTTGCATTCTGGTTCTCCACTTGGGGCTAATTAGTGTGAGCAAAGACATCAAATTTTTGGAATGTTTTTCCCACCTTTTTTTTTTTTTTTTTTTTTTGAGACAGAGTCTTGCTCTGTTGCCAGGCTAGAGTGCGGTGGTGCAATCTCAGTTCACTGCAACCTCCGCCTCCCGGGTTCAAGTGATTCTCCTGCCTCAGCCTCCTGAGTAGCTGGGACTACAGGACTACAGGTGTGTGCCACCACGCCCAGCTAAATTCTGTGTTTTTAGTAGAGATGGGGTTTCACCATGTTGGCCAGGATGGTCTCAATCTCTTGACCTGTGATTCACCAGCCTTGGTCTCCCAAAGTGCTGGGATTACGGGCGTGAGACACTATACCTGGCCTACATTTATTTTTCTAATTTAACTGTTTACATTACATCTATTTGTAACTATAATGCTCAATTTTTTAAATTTTGTTTTTGTTGGCAGATATATAGCATTCTCTTTGCTGGAAAACATACCATGGCACTTTGATTTTCAATCAAAATAATCTCCCTTTTCTTGAAAAACAAGTAAAAATAGCACTTTTCCTTGATATTCATGGCTTTATCAGTAGTATAAGCTTGTATGTTTTTCCTTCCTGATAAAATATTTATGACGGGGAAAGATACCCTTATCTATGAAATTATATATTATAATTCAGCAAATACTTTATCTTCTGGAACATGAGTTTAATTGGCATATTTAGGCTTGGGCAATTCTTGCTAGATTAATTCAGATTAAGATCTCCAAGGTTTTGCTTTTATGCCAATCTCTTGAAGGAAAAAAAAAAAAATCTGTTCTAACTTCTCCCAAAGTGTTTTGACTTTCTGCAAGCTGTATAACAATGGTTTTATTCAAATTGATGCAAATTTGAAAAGCCCTTGACATTTTCCCTTAACCAGGCATTAAAAAAAAATTGCAAGCAGCAGGTGCTGGGTTTTATGCAACCAGCCATCAAATGAGCTTCCTATTTTATTTTTCTTAAGTTTCCAGCAAACTCTGAACTCACTTTACAGTTTAGGGAAATAGGCCATTGATTCAGCCACACATAAAACCAACTGAGTTTTTGCCCTGAAGTAGTGTTTGGCAGATGTTTCTGTGGTGATTTGAGGAGCATCCTAAAGCAGATTGTCAAGGACACTCTGGAATAACAGCTGCTATAAATCAAATTCTTCCCTCTTCTTCCCTCTCCTGCTCAACTTCATCTATTAACTGTAAAATAATGACAACTGAAACTCTTCAACGAGTACCAGGAGTACTACAAGGACTTGCATTTACTGCAAAGCCTGTAAAACTCCAATCTAGTGTTTAATAAGGTGGGAGGAGGAGAGGGGGGAGAATTCCCACGAAGTTAGAAGTTTATGGAATTCATTACTGGAAAGTTTCACTGTGTGAAGTTTATAGACTTGTGATTTGATGCCTGCTAACTTTAAGCTCCTGGTGCTTCTTGTTATTGTATTTGGTGGTTTGCTTTGTGATATGGTTGGAATGTTTATCCCCTCTAAAACTCATGTTGAAATTTAATTTCCATTGTAACAGTATTAAGAAGTGAGATTTTAAGAGGTAATTAGCTCATCAGGGCTCTGCTTTCCTGGGTGGGATTGGCAACTTTATAAAAGGGCTAGTTTCGTCCACCCTCGCCCTCTTACCTTCTACCATGTGATGATGCACCAACAAGGCCCTTGACAGATGCTGGCACCTTGTTCTTAGACTTCCCAGCCTCCAGAACTGTGAGTCAATGAATGTATATTCGCCGTAAATAATGCAGTACCAGGTATTTTGCTATAGTAGCACAAAATGAACTAAGATATTTTATTTTTAGTGTTTTGGGTGGTACTATTGATTTCTTTTTCCTTTGTGATCTTTTAATTCAATATTTTGATTTACTTTCTGCCTTTCCTTATAATTAAAGGCCAAAAAAAAAATGACTCCTTCTCACCTTTCTATGCAATTTCCTCAGAAACTTTCAACACAGTCTTCTTTTGTCCTGGTCTTTGAGGCTTGGGAGAACACCAACAATCTAGTTTCAAGAGATGTTATTTGCTTTGGTTTAATGTTTTGTGCCAAGTCATTATTTTTTACAGGTTCAGAAATGACTCTATCATCTTGCAGGCCTTTGAGTCATTCCAAAAATTAACCTCACAGTGTCCTGGCCATGTTTTTATCCCCCCATTATTTTTGGTTCCCATTGAACTCTATGCAGCTTTGCCACCTTGATTATCTGGTGCCATAATTACCTGGGAGGCAGTCACGGGCAGTGGGTGAGGTTTAGGATTTTCTATCAAGCAGTCCCTAACTCTGACTTTCTGAACATCGTGACTTCACACATGGATAGGGTAGGTAATCACAATGCCAGCTTCATGGGAATATTGTGAGAACTAATAAAAATTCACCACAAAACACCATACATAGCATGTACTCACAGAATGGTCACATTTAGCTGAGTTCTTGATTATCTTTTCAGGTAACCAAAAGCTCCTCCAGAATAGAGGCAGCATCTTAACTCTTCTACCTTTCCAGCCCAGAAGAGTACTTTTCACATAACTCAAACTCAACGAAGAGATGTTGAATAATCACATGACTGAACCAAATTCTGGTCTCAACTGCTTTCCTTAATGACTGCCTGGCTCAGGAACACAATTTGTGTTTAATTTACCCAAATGTAATTTCCCTTATCAGGTGTTTTACACACCCTTTAAGACTCATCTCCTCCAGACCAATTGTCTTAACTGTTCTTACCTCTGAACTTTACAGTCCTTTGTCTATTGTCCATGCTATTTTAGACCTCTTTCTCTATGAGGAATAGATGTAATATTTCCCAAATCAGAAGCCTTTGGTAGATTCCTAGTATCCTCAGGATGGAGTCATTAACCCTCACTGTGGGATGCAAAGTCTCTATTCTCTGGCCACTGTCCATCTCTCCAGCCACCTGCCATGACACTGTCATGCTTTTTCAAGACTCTTCTATTTAAAAACTTCAAATTACCTTTTTCTCCCTCTCTGTAATACTGACACAGAATTTTAATTGTTGGATTACTTCTCACTAATCATTCTGCCATAATGGTAAAATCTTTTTTTTTTTTTTTATCCTGCTTGCAAACCCAGTTCCTGAAACATAGTTAGATATTTAAAAATGGTGATTGCAATCCCAGCACTTTGGGAGGCCAAGGCAGGTGGATCATGAGGTCAGGAGTTCGAGACCATCCTGGTTAACACAAGGAAACCCCGTCTGTACTAAAAAATACAAAAAATTAGCCAGGTGTGGTGGCGGGTGTCTGTAGTCCCAGCTACTCAGGAGGCTGAGGCAGGAGAATGGCGTGAACCCGGGAGGCGGAGCTTGCAGTGAGCCGAGATCATGTCACTGCACTCCAGCCTGGGCGACAGACCCAGACTCCGTCTAAAAAAAAAAAAAAAAAGTGATTGAATAAATAATTCTCATATATTTGGAATACCATTCCCTGTACATAGAATGCAATTTTACCCTTTGCCACCTTAAAATAAATGTTCATGGTTAAAATCCTATTTAGTCTCCATCTTCATTATCAGGCTTTCCTGACAACACCCAGAGGAAATAATTCATGCTCTCACCTTGTACATTCCTTTTTAAATGGCATGTTTTGCTCAGAATTGCTTGTTTACATGTGCATCGCTCTTCTACTAGGATGTGAGTTTGTGGTGTGCAAGGACAGTATCAACACACTTTCTGGTACTCGAAACTACAACAGACTTGGCATATTAGAGACGCTCAGCCAGTGTGTTGATTCGTTACTCTGATTTCCAAATACTGGCAGGTTTCTCATTCATCTAGCAAATCAATCTTCAGCTATTCCAGAGCACTGTAAAGGGTAATCCCATCATCTTTAAGCTATTATTGAGCAATTCACGAAAATGTGCTGATTAATAAGCCACCAAACTGGAAGAGATTGATATTGCTAAAACCCTTGTTAGGGAGAGGATTTTACAGCCTGGTGGCCAAAAAGACATGTGCCTGGAATATCTGAGAGAGACAGAGAGTCTTTTAAAGTGTGAATGATGGAATGACAAACATTAGGAATGTGCTTAAGTTTCTTTGAAAGATATAAATTCAGGTAGGAATTGGCACTGAGCAGAACCCACACCACCTTAAGATTCTAGAAGCATGATCCAGGGCTGCAATACTACTCCATGAGGGAAGCACGCATGGAAAATATCCTGGGACTGGAGAGAAGGGAGCATTCTAAGGTAGTGTTGTGTAGTGGAAAGAGCACTAACAAGCTGTGTGATCTTGGGCAAGTCTGTTGACCTTCCCTGGCTCCATTTCCTTTATTTGTAACATGAGGGCATTAGAACAACTAGCAGTTTCCAAATATTTAAGTAGATACAAGCCATATATAAACACCAATGTATGACATAGTTAAAACTGGTGTTGCTCTGATTGATGCTGGAATGGATCCTGGAAACCACTTTTCAATCCCTTTCAGAAATGGCCTCTAGGATACCCCTAAGGGACTTTAAGACACCTAGGAACACAGTTTGCAAATCAGTGGTCTAGATTAAGCCAAGTTCACATGTACATCTGGCATGCTCAAATTTTGTGATTCTGTAATTTAATGCCACCTCTCTGTAACAATAAGTGTAACATTAACAATAGCTACACACATTCACATACACACACAGGCATACATATGTGTGCACATACATACGCAAATATTTTTGTATTTACACATATATTTATACAATTACACACAATTGTATAATCACAATTATGCAATTATCATTTACACAATTATTTATATCTATTATTGCTTTCAGTTTCACTTCTGAACTTGGAGGAAGGTATGGCAGGAATTGATAGTCTCATTTTACAAAAGAAGATGCAGCAACGGATTGCTGATGTGCACTTGACGATTGTGGGTCTTGGCAAGGCTTCTGATATGCATTAAGTGGATGGCAGTCTTTTAAGAGTTGCATGATATTGAACACCTTGGATGTGCTAAGACTATATTCAGCAATGGTCACACAGGGAAAGTAAAAGAGTCCCTGATGTTTAGGTAGTTATCGTCTAATGGGTGATATATGCGCAGAGTTGAATTTCAATATAACATATTATAAGATAAAGTTCAGCTCAAGGTCCAAAAATAAAAAGAAGGGCACTTAGTAGAGTATGGGTTTAAGTAATCACTTTCTGGGGGAGATGTTGGTTGACCTGAGTCTGATAGAATTAAAAAGAACATTTCAAGCAGAGGGAACATCATGAGCAAAGACACCACGTCTTAAACAGCATGGCATCCTGAGAGTATAAGGTAGGAGATGAAGAAAGGCAGGATGGGGACTGGAGTGGTAGATGGGGACCAGATGTCAGGGACCAGGATGTCATGCTATGACTTTGCACATTAAACCAAGTGAAAAATTTTAATTGGAAAGTTAAAAGTTTGGATTTTTATTTTAGAAAGATCATCTTGGCTTTAAGGGATTGCAGAAGGGATTGGAATTGGAAAAGTTTGGAAGTGAGGAGAGAAAATTAGGTTGTGGTGGTAACAATCCAGGAATGAGATGATAAGGAAGTAGTACAGAACGATAATTGTTACTTAAAACAAAACAGGTGAAACAAAACTAAACCCCCCCCCTAAGTAGGGACTCAAAGAAATGGAAACAGTGTTAGACACTTTTGCTTCTTTCCTAATTGTTTGATGCCACCTTGTATGTGATCTCCTGCCTATCTCTCTAGCATCTCTCACCTGAACTTTCTACCTCATCACCACATGCCAAAAATACAGCACAAAATTATTTTAACATAGAGGTGGCTATTTGAATGATCTGGGGATGAAAGTATCTTAAGAACTGTAGAGAAAATCACAAAGGAGACTTCAGAAGGACTTGAATGCCTACATATTTTAAATGTCAAAGATACCATGTGCAAAATTAAAACAAAATAACTTCATAGAGTATTTGACATTAAAGAACAAGAAGAAAATATCATTAGTGTTCAAACAATTTATACAAATCAATGGAAAAAGCACTTAAGAATATCAATGGCTGAAGGACTTGAACAGAACATTATAGAGGAATTTTTTTAAAAACCCAATAATATAAGGACAATATTCAACCTTACCAGTGTAGCGGAAACGAAAACAGAAGGAATGATGAAACAATTTTTCTATGGCAAATCCTCGTAACTATTTTACAACTCTACTGCTTCATCCTGTTGCTAGTGAGGAGGAACCTACCACACCTCCACATGGGCTTGGTGTGGGCTTGGGAGTATTTATTCAACCATTCTGAAAAGTAGTTCAATTTTCTATTCATAGCTCTATATAGGTCTGTTTCTATCTAAATATCTCTATGTCTACATATCTGAGTATGTTTTCAAAAAGTTATATCTTTTGGGACTTTTAATTTCTTTACTAGGAATTTATTCTTAGGAGATACTAAAGATGCAGTAAATATTTATTCACAACAATGTGCATTACAACAGTGTACACAGTGGCCAAAATCTGAAGCAGTCAAAATATCTACCAAGAGAGGGTTGCATAAGTAGTTTTGTTAAGAAAACTGTTTCAGTAAAACGACAAAGAAGGAAAGGATACAAAATTGCATAATATGTAATGTTGCTTAAAGTGACTTAGAAAACGTATTTTGCAAAGCTTATTAAACCTAGCTGACATTTCTGATTTGATATCACGAAGTTTTGCTATTGTCAATGTATTGTGCGAGGAAGTGACTTTTGAAAAGTAAAAATGACTTTATTTCTTTGAAAAAGACAAGTCATTTTCCAGTGACATATGAAAGTTCGATGACACTTGAACAGGTGGCTAAATTTGTCCTGAGGAGAGATCTGTGAAATATGTGACTCTTGGCAGAAAAGTGATTGTGGAAAACCCCAAGAACCTTGATTTACAAAGTTGGGGTCTATGGATTATGCATGTTAAATAAACTGAAACAAAAACATGGAAACATTAACAGTGGAGACATATGTGTTGGGTGAGGGAATTTTTTTTTTTTAATTTTTTGATGTTGAATTTTCTTTGAGGATGCACTGCCTTGGAAATAGGAAAGAAACGCAGTGCTGAAGTTATAAAAATTAAAGTCACATTCTACTGATTTTTTCACACCTTCAGAGCTTCTTAAAAGAGACAAGGGAAACGCAGGTCCACATAATTTTGTTCACAACCTCGTTGGGTTTTACTATCTTGACTGCATCATCAGAAAGCCTGGAATAGATCTCATTTTCAAATTAAAAGAGCGAGATATGTTATTTTTCCTTCTATTAAAAACTTTCCATTTCCTGCTGCTACTTCTCCCACTGCCTCTCCAATTGCAAACGACCTCCTATCCCAACCCCTCAATAGGTGACCAATGACCTCAAGAATCCCCTACTTCTGGCAATAGATTCTATCCTCCAGCTCTCTAAGCAGGGCTGGTCTCACTGCACAGCTCTTCAATTGAACCAGCTCCCAGAGCCTGGTATCTCTATCTGCAGACCCTGATTATGCAGCACTTCATGAATAACCTGCACCATGATGTCCTCCCTGCAGTAGCCCAACCTGGCCTGTGATATTACTTGATCCTTCCTCACAGCAAATCTGTAAAAGTTTCAAATTTGCAAGCAATAATCCACCAGCTAGGGTGAACTGAGGACATGTCTGACTCCAGGGTGGCTATAAAATCAACAAAAACCACTCTCCCCATACAAATCAGAGGATCCCTCCCTTGAAAAAGAAAAATAACCCAAATAAAAAATCATCCATGAATTTATATTTACTCAAAGCCTACTATGTGCCAGTAACTAATTACTAGAATACCACTAAATAGAAATGATCACATTTAATTCTCACAACAGAGCAGATGCAATTAGGCCTCTGCTTTTTATTGGTTAACATACTGAGGTACAGAGAGTTTAAACAACTTAGCCGAGATCATAGAACCAGGACTTGCAGCCAGGGACCTGGCCACAAAGGCACGTTTACTCCTTGTAGTGAAATTCTATAGGCAGACAGCAAGGTCCTGAGTTAATGAAACACAGAACATTGAGCTTGATATTTTTTAAAAAGACACATACACACGTATGTTTATGGCAGCACTGTTTATAGTAGCAAAGACTTGGAACCAACCCAAATGCCCATCATTGAGAGGCTGGATAAAGAAAATGTGGCAAATATACACCACGGAATACTATGCAACCATAAAAACCAATGAGTTCATGTCCTTTGCAGGGACATGAATGAAGCTGGAAACCATCATTCTCAGCAAACTAACACAGGAACAGAAAACCAAACACTGCATGTTCTCACCCATAAGTGGGAGTTCAACAGTGAGAACACATGGACATAGGGAGGGGAATATCACACACCAGGTCCTGTCAGGGCTGGGAGGCAAGAGGAGGGAGAGCATTAGGACAAATACCTAATGCCTGAGGGGCTTAAAACCTAGATAATGGGTTGATAGGTGCAATAGACAACCATGGCACATGTATACCTTTGTAACAAACCTGCATGTTCTGCACATGTATCCCAGCACTTAGAGTAAAATAAATTTTATAAAAAGGACAAACAGCTATTTAGAAAGGACAGCCACTGGTCCTTGGCTGCAGAGGTAAAAAGAGGTGTGAGAACAGAGAAAGGGTCAGGGACACACATATGGGGACTGTTAGGCTAATGGACCAGTCAGCCAGACATCATGAAACTGATCCTCTGGCTCTGAAAATTTCAAGTGAGCTTAGGTGAGACATTTCTCCTGGGTCCCGGTAGCTGTCCTAATGTCAAGTTCAAATGGTACAGGTGTGTTCCTTTATTCTTCTGGCTGTTGAGTGGGGCTTCCCCTGTAATTAAAGAACCTGTGGACTATTCTGTTTTCCAAATATAACCAGATTCTGACTCGTCTTCACCACCTCACTGCTTTCACTCTGATCCAAACTACCACCCTCTGCCTAGATTGTCACAATGGTTCTTAACTGGCCCCTCTTATACATGTCCCCTTACTTGTCTAGAGCCCCTTCTCACCAGAATTCAGTGTGATTTTTAACAAAGTCTGTCATATGATGGAATTCCTCCATTTCCATTAGAATAAAAGAAGAAAGTCTTCAATGACTTAGAAGACCCTATTTCAGAGGTCGGCAAGCGTTTTTCTGTAAAGGATCAAAGAGTACATATTTTAGGCCTTGTGAACCATTATGATCTATCACAGCTACTCAGTTATGCAACTGAGGTGTGAAATTGGCCATAGACAATATACAAACAAATGAATATAGGTGTTTTCCAATACAACTTTATTTATAAGAGCAGAATCTAGCCTGCTTTCTTATTCTTGTTCCTGACTTTATTTCTTGCAACTCTTTTCCTTGCTCACTGCACCTCAACCACACCAGCTTTCTTCTTGTGCTCCAAACATGCCATGTGATCTCCTGCCTCCTGGCCTTCTGTCACCCTAGAACACTCCAGGTAGCCAGGTATCTCCACGACTCACTCTCTCACTTCCTCCAACCTCAGATAAAGATTACCTTCTCTGGGAAGCCTAAGCCAGCCCTCTTTTGTCTCACCACCGCAATTCCTCTTTCCTTGCTCTAGTTTTTTTTTTCTTTTTCCACATTTATCACCTTTAAACAAAATATAATTGTTTATTGTATCTATCATACATTACCTTTCTCCCTTACTAGAGTGTTGTCTCTACGTGGGCAGGTGGTTGATAGTTTTATTCACTCACAAAATCCAACTACCTAGAAGAGTATCTGGGGATGTAATACATACTCAGTACACACTTGTGGAATTCAAAGATTAAAACAAATTTAAAGCCACAGAAGTTACAAAAACGTACAGAACATCTTGCTGATATCACCTAATCTCTCCCTTGACTCAAAGGAACAGAACACTAAAAGTGCATGTAGATTGCATTAGGCCAAGGATTCGTCCATCAAGGAGAACAACATGACATTTTTCCTCTTCTCTCTATGTCTACCCCACAAAAACTAAGTGAGGATTGTTCAATTGCTCAAAGAAACTACCAGTAGAAATTAAGGATATGTTTGAGTTTTTGCAAAAATGTACCAATTGACCTGCCCCGGTCCCTTAATCCATGCCCTTTGCAACATTACTTAGCTGCTCCCATCAAGTAGTGAAACTTATTCTCCAGCCCTTGAACCTAGGCTGGGCTTGTGACTCGTCTTGGCCAGTAGAATCTAATGGAATGCCGTTGTGTCAGGTCTCACTTGAAACCCTTGCAGACACCATGTGAATTACTTCAAGCTAGTCTGTTGGAGAATGAGACACACACAACAGAGCTGAACTAGTCCAGTAGTTCCAGTAAGACACATGGAAAGTCTCAGACAAGATCAGCCAAACCTTTTAGTCCACCTATAGCTGATCACAGATGCGTGAATAAGCTTAACTAACATCAGAAGAAGGGCCTAACTAACATCAGAAGAAGGGCCTAGCTGCATTTATTCAATATTGCCCACCCGAAGAATTGTGACTTGAATATTTATTTATTTAACCAAAGTTTGGAGTTATTACCTGTCAATAGCCAACTGATACAGGTGTGTCTGCAAGAAAGAGATATTGGCCTTTCACTCATTGGTTGGTTGGAATATAAGCAGAGCTGAAGAAACCCAGCAGCCAAGTCAGGTTTTGCTGGTGGAAAAGAGCACATGAGCACATTCTTGGGAAAGTCTGGCACACATTACAGCAGTTTAGGGATGAGATGTGGAAACTGGATGAGGAAACTGTGTCCCGTGGCCAATAAAAAACAGCAGCCCAGGAGAAGCAGAATGTCTGTTGAATGAAAGTGAGAGATGAAGATTCCAGCAGTGAGGATTCCCTAGATTATCTGGGAAGTAATCAATAGATAACATAAAAAGCCCTGGCTGTTGGCACCAGTGTTCATGAAAGAAGATCCTGGAGGAGATGAGAGTAAAGGGGCTGGGTGTGGTGGCTGGCATCTGTAATTTCAGTGTTTTGGGAGACTTCAGAGAATTTCTTGAGCCCAGGAGTTTGAGATCAGCCTGAGCAACATAGTGATACCCCATCTCTACAAAAAAAATTAAAGAATTAGCCAAGTGTGACGGTGCATGCCCATAGTCCTAGCTACTCAGGAAACTGAGATGGGAGGATTAATTAAGCCCAGGAGTCTGAGGCTACAGTGAGCTATGATCATGCCGCTGCACTCCAGCCTGGATGACAGAGGAAGATCCTGTCTCTAAATAATAATAATAATAATAATAATAATAGTGAATTTGATGGAGAGCCCACGTGAAAGGATCAGTGGTGCACAGTGGAGGGGACATCTGTGTTTGAATCAGAGGTAAGGAAGGGAAGATGTATAGAAAGGCAGGTGATTGTGTGCTTAGGTGTGGAGGGGCAAAGAGGATGAGGATGTTTAACGGCTTTAATTATTTTAATAAACTGGGAAGAAGAGCATTTTACATGGGAGTACTGATTATTAACTGAGTCAAGATTGAAAAAAAAGTAGTGGTGATGCTTCAGAAGAGTTTCTGGGAGCAGAAGTTGACCATAAGCAGTAAAATGATTGACAGGCGAGACTGAGGACCTTGTCCATTGTTTCCTTTTTACTATCATGCTCTCTGCTGTGCTTAGCGTTTTCTTTCACTTGCCCAAGTTAAAGAAGAAGAAACACTGTCATGAAAATGTAGACTCCAGGTGCTGCCAGGCAGGTGTGGTAGAAAACAGGAATGTGATGAAGTTGAGGTTGTTAAAAAAAAAATAATAATAATAAAAACTTAAAAAAAAAAAAAAGCAGGCCAGGCTCGTTGGCTCAAGCCTGTAATCCCAGCACTTTGGGAAGCCAAGGCAGGCGGATCACAAGGTCAGGAGATCGAGACCATCCTGGCTAACATGGTGAAACCTCGTATCTACTAGAAATACAAAAAAATTAAAAATTCAAAAAAATGAGGGAGTGGTGGCAGGTACCTGTAATTCCAGCTACTTAGGAAGCTGAGGCAGGAGAATCTCTTGAATCTGGGAGGAAAAGGTTGCAGTGAGCCAAGATCACGCCACTGCATTCCAGCCTGGACTACAGAGTGAGACTCCATCTCAAAATAAAAAAATAAAATAAAATAAAAAAGCAATTTAGGTAACCAAAATGAGCACCAGCTGGTGAGGGGATTGCTTGAGATGAGCAGGGCATGATGAACTGATCAAGGTGGGAGCCACTGAAAGGAAGTTGGAGCTAAGCTTCAATTGAGTTGGGAAAGTCAAGATACTTAAATTGTACAGTGTTTCCATGGAAGTGTCCTAGAATGACAGGTGGACAAGAGAATGGAAGGGAAGTTATAATGTGCTATTCTTACGACCCTGATAAAACCCTCAACTCTTGGGTTGCAGGCGATACAATCTAACAGCACTGAGCCCATGGAAAATTTTCTATAGATACATGTCAAATGGCTGCAGGGACCTCCTTTTCCTGTGTTTGGCTTCTCAGTGGCAACAGAGTATAATGAAATAGGTGTCTGGTAAGTTCTGTGGAGGGGAGGAAGAAGGGCTGTGAGAGTCTGGGTGCCTCAAAAGCTAACCTCAGGATAACCACCACAACAAAAAAAGGCACAGACACCTTTGGGCAGGAGTTTGCTATTTCTGGATAAACACTGGACAAGCATAAAATTTTCTTCTCTGCCTCTCTCAGCCCTCCAACTGCCTCAGCAAGGAAGCTGCTTAACATAATATGCTTTTCCAGACAGGAGAGCCCAGGGTGAAGTGAGGGTTTGAGAAAGCAGCATCCCTCCCCAGTACAAATAAACATCCACAAAGCACTGTGTGTAGTGCAGAAGCAGAACATTGGTCTGTTTCATGCTGTTTTAAATGCCCAGGCACAAATGATCTAAGCTACCCTCATTTCTGAGATAAGAAAATTGAAATTCCTAGTTCTATAATCAGATAGGTTGTAAGTCTCAGCTCTGACACTTCACAGCTAGAGACCTTGGGCAAGTCACTTTTTTTTCCTAACGTCAGTTTTTCTCATCCACAAACTGAAAATAATGCTATTAAACTCAGATGTATGTGGAGAATTAAATGAGATAAAGAACCACCCAGCACAGAGTTGGGACTCAACTATTTTTAGCTTTGTATATATGCATATATATTAATATCAACATATCACGAATACTATTGTTATCACATATCATTCCACAGGCTGCTAAATGTACAACAAGGATGGGGATATAGAAGCGAAACCCTTTGCATTCGGGGTGGCTATCCTCCCTCCCAGTCACTGAGAAGTCGGGGATCATTAACATGATTTTCAATGACTGCACAATGTCACATATTTTGTCGTGACAGCATAAAGGCAAAACAAGCTCAATCTGATGTGAAAGTCTAAATTCATTTTTCCTCCCACATATAAAAACATCAGTTGCTACAGGGATTTGGTAATATGCTGAAAGTTTCTGATTCTATATGACCAGCAGGCATATGTGATAGAGTTTCATCTTCCTATGCATATTGGTTTGGAGTGCCAGTTATTTCAATATTTGGTGCCTCATATGAGAACTGTTCCCAAGTCGTGAGATAAAGAAATAGATACACCATCAGCAGCACCAGTATTGAATGGATGGGATTCTATTCAAGTCCTGATGTACAAGCTGTTATGACAGTAAGGCTCCATTATGATCATGTTCTTTTGCAAAAGCAACTGTTCTGGCTTTTTTTTTTTTTTTTTTGGCTCTCCTTTTAAAGCTGATGTCACATTTTTTAAGAAGTTGTTTAATAGATGATGTCAGTTGAGCTTTTTGTCTATTTTCATGGACTAGGTAGCATCAGAAATACATTAAACCACAGCATAATCAATGCCCAGGGATTTATTTATTTATTGCCCATTTTATATTGAGGGAACTGCAAAAGCACAGAAAAAGAGGAGATACCCTCGTCAGAATTAGAAATATGTCAACCCATCTCAAATAAAGCTATCACTTTGGCTTTAGGGAAAGGCATTATTACTTGGCTGTGAGGGTTGATCTCAGTGGAGGTAAAATAGATTATAAATTGACAAATGGTATCTCCCAGAAAAAAACATAAGAATTGGTCTAGCCTTTGTATCTAATAGCTTAACATCAAAGCCTCCATAAAATTAATGGAACGTGATTTTGTATCTCCTGGAAAGACCTGCATGACCTTGGTCAAGTCTCTTAAAGTTTCTGAGTCTTAATTTCCTTATTTATAAAATGGGGTTCATAATAACAATTTTGAAAGAACACAAAGGCTTTAAATGGCAGAACATTGTCTAGCAATGTGCCTGAGACCTGATGGATGTTTTCTTAAATGTTAATTTCTTAACTAGAAGTACAGAGAAATTCACCTCACAGACTTCCTACTTCTACATATATACAGGGCCTAGAAGAACCAAGTAATTTTTTAGTGATACCCAGGACAATGTGATACACCACTACGTTTTCCCAGACGTAAGTAAGATGAAATGTTCGTAGGGTTAATAGGTGAGAATAGATATCAGATGTGAATGTGCAATGAAGACTGTTAGATACTATGTACTAAATCTAACTTACTCTCGTTTTTATTTACTTATTCCTCCAGTAAACATTCCTGAGCTCCTGCTGTGGGCCAGTTACCAGAACAGATGTTGAGGGAGCAAAATCTTGAGCATGATTCTTGCCCTCCTGGAATCAGGGTATAAAACATGAAATGATTGCACAAACAGAAATAAAGTTTTAACTAGGCAAAGTGCAGTGAAATGGAAGAGTGGTACGCTATGGAGTTGGGAGAAGTTGGCCTCATCAGAGAGGCCCAGAAAAATTTCCTAAAAGTGATGCCTGAGCTGAAATCTGAAACACAAGAAGTTTTATATAGAAAAACAAGGAAGGAGGAGAGAACAAAGAGCACACATGCTTTATATCAAGGGCAGCGGGCAGGTAAGGGGACTGAGACAATGCTGGTGTTTTTGGTGTCCAAAGATGGTGGAAGATGAGCTTTAGGCAGGAAATATTGCCTTATTAGTCATGGTATGGAGTTTTCTTGTTATTTTCTAAGTTCTGAGATCTGTCTGAAGTTCTTTAACTGGGCAGTAAAGATATCTTAGCAGATATACATTTTGAAAAGGTTACTCTGGCTACAGTGGGATTTTTAGGAATGTATATATGGTGGAAAAGCAGTTAGGAGGCAATTGGTAATAGATGGTAGTAAAGGAGAACCACTAGGATGATTTGTGCAATGTTTGGAAAAACAATGGAAAGCCCTTCATGATGGATTATCTATAACTACTAGAGAGAGAAGTGTATATCTGGAGGATGTCTAAATTTCTGGCTTTCTTAACTAAGTAGATGATTTAATCTTTTAGTGAAATAAGGAGAAGGAAAAGAAGCCCACATTGACTGGGGAATAATGAAGTAGTCAGTTTGTTACCTTTGGACTGTGGTGCACTTAACAAATACAAGATGTCAGGTAGACATTTAGATATATGAGCTTTGATTTGAAAAGGAGGCTGTGAGCTTTGGAATCTATTTATTAGTGAATTACCTGGCTATTGCTGGAGGCAAGGGGATGGAGAGAGGGATACTAGTGGTGTTAGAGTGAACAACAGTGCCTAAAACGGAATATTGAGAAGCAATTGGTGTAGCAGAAGAAGAAATAACAAACAAGAAGGCAGAGAAGAGACAGAAACAAAAGTGGTTAGTTACCCCTGAGAATAGCAGAAAAACCAAGAAATGAGATGATTTTCCATAGAAGGCACAGTCAACAAGGTCAAATGATGCTGAGGTTAGGTAGATGAAAGACTCTAAAGTGGTACTGTTTTATTTCCTGAAGGTAAATGGTAATCTACATTTGGATACACAAGAACTGAAACCAGTACTAATTTTATTCACTGCACCCCCCTCCCCGTATAAAACTCCACTTCCATCACATACACACATTAAATGACCCACCATTCATTAAATCATATGGAGAGTCCCTAGCAATAGGATCCATAAAACAACATTTCAGATTAAAGATAACAATTCTTTCTGGAACAATGTTGTATTACTCTTATAAGAGTTACTGTATACCATTAAAATAATCCTTGGGCCAGAATATTTATTGAACAACTACTTGGTGGAAGAAAAGAGAAGAGGATAGGCACAGGTCAGCACTCATAATCAACAGTGGATACAACTCCATGCTGAAGACAACCAGAGTCTTGTTGATGACCAATTGCCTCCTCAGGTCTCATCCAAGCTCTCTTCCCTTGCTAGTAGACAGGGACGTGCTTAAAAATTCAAAGGTATATTTTTCTCATTTCCCTCCACCAAAGCTGCATGGGAAAAAACTGTTTATTTTCTTCTATTTGCTTTATCTGTTTTTCTCTTATTAACTCCTAAATCCTTTTTTCCTCCTAATTCTTACTAATAATTTCTTATTTCTTTGTTTCAATTGTTAAAACTCATTTGACCCTCATATGAGGCATTATCATTGGTAAAACTGCCTCAACACTAGACCTCATAGACTAAGCAGCTGATCTGAATTTGAATTCATATCTCTCAAATATCACTAATTATAATGGAATTATATTCCCCAAGGTGTCAGCACATGAAATTTTCACATAATTAAAATCTGTATTCTTCTGACTTTTAGACTCACAATGTCACAGCTATTATGCATCCAATGACGCTGTGGTTAGAAAAGAGGAGGAGGAAACCCTAGTGGTTTTGCAGGTACTCTCTCTGTCTTGAGGATCAAAGAAAGCTGGACACTGAAGGAAAATGCTAAGAGAAAAAGATAAAGCACAATGGAAAAAGATCTGTAGGAGATATAAAGATGACAGTAAAGTCCAAAGTGAAATTAAATTCTGCTTTGGGTACCAAAATGAATAGAAGTGGCATTGCACAATGTTAAATTAATGTTGGCTAGTAAAAAATGAAAATAATATCTGACAGAATAAAATAGAAGAACAAAGAGGTAAAACTTATGGTAAATAAAATGAGAAATTAGGATAAGACAGAAGAGAATCCTGACAAAAAAGGAATATTATTTGAATTTTGGAAGATGCTTTGAGATCAGTAAAAAATTGAAGCTTTCTAAAGGAAAGAATATCTGAAAATAGAAAGCTAAAAAAAAATCTCATTACATTCTAAGGAAATTCAAAAAATTGAACAATTTTTGGACACATTAAAAATAACTTTTGATATAGTTTGGATATTTGCCTCTGCCCGAATCTCATTTTGAATTGTAATCCCCAGTGCTGGAGGGGGTGCCTCGTGGGAAGTGTTTGGGTCATGGAGGTGGATCTCTCATGTCTTAGTGCCGTCCGCATGATAGTCAGTGAGTTCTCATGAGATCTTGTCTAAAAGTATGCGGTACCTCCTCCACCACTGGCTCTCTCTTTTGCTCCTACTTTCCCTATGTGAGGTGCCTGCTCCCACTGTGCCTTCCACCAACGTTAAAAGCTCCCTGAGGCCTCCCCAGAAGCAGATGCTTCTATGCTACCTGTACAGCCTGCAGAACTGTGAGCCAATTGAACTTCTTTTCCTATAAATTACACAGTCTTTGGTATTTCTCTATAGCAATGCAAGAATAGCCTTATATAATTTTAAAAATCAGGAAAAATTGTTTACAACTCTCCAGACAGGGAAATGTAGGTTACTTCTAGAGAAATAAAACCAGAATCTCAGACTTATCATCTGCAATGGTAGAGAATGTTTACAAAAAATGGCCATGAACCAAGAATCGTTTAACTTGACAAGTATAAGAGAATCATAAAATATCAATTTCCCACATGAAGGGGCTAAAACATGGTCCTTTGGACCATTCTTTATTTTAAGCAATGCTCTCAACAACCAAAACAACAAACAAAATTACTACGCTAAGAAAGAGAAAATTATATAAAATGATTGGTGTTCACTTTTTCATTATAACAATTATAAAAAGTCAGATATTCACACATTTACTTCTGCAGAAATGATACTTTTATAACAACATGGAAATAAAAAGAATATGTCATATTAGGGAAATTTCTAGGAGTAAAACTGAATAGTCATTAAATATAATTTTTGGAAAAGATTCTAATAACATGGAAACATGCATATGACAATATTATAAGAAAATATAAATACACAGCATTTAAGCCTTTATAAGCAGCTAGATTTTTACAATGGTAAGAAAGAGGGGCAGATAAGACAGGAAGAAATATGTCTCTGTGATGTAGTTAAAAAAAAAAAAAAGGTAGACTGGGCGGTAGCTCACACCTGTAATCCTGGCACTTTGGGAAGCTGAGGCAGGTGGATCACTTGAGGTCAGGAGCTAGAGACCAGCCTGGCCAACATGGTGAAACCCCATCTTCACTAAAAATACAAAAATTAACTGGGTATGGTGGCACACACCTGTAATCCCAGCTACTCGGGAGGCTGAGGCATGAGTACCACTTGAACATGGGAGGCGGAGGTTGCAGTGAGCCAACATCGCACTACTGCCCTCCAGCCTGGGCAACAGAGCAAGACTCTATCTCACAAAAATAAAAAATGAAAAAGCATGGCAAGGTAGATGAAAAATAGAAAGTGAGGTAGAAAAGAGATATCGGGTAGGATCAAGCAAGAATGAGACTCTTGAGGGAAAGACAGACCAGGCCAACTATTCAGTATTTTCTTCTAAGAAATTATGAGATGAGTTCTAAAGATTTTGCAAAGACAAGCTAAAATTTGATTTTTTAAAATATGCTATTGGCGATATGAAACATCAGTGGAGAAGATTATGAATGAGAGAGAAACAATCAGTTATAAGATGAAAGGAGAGTGGATGTTGGTTTAAAAAGAATGGGAGACTGAAGACAATGCAAGAGTTATTTGGAAAGAGAATTATAGCAATGCAAGAGTTATTTGGAAAGCAGAATCATTAATACTTGGAAAATGAGAAAAGAGGAGAAAATGATTGTCAGGTGGACATAGATGATATTTGCTGAAATGAGAAACACCTGAAAGGAAGCAAGTTGGAGCTGGAGTTGACTAGTACACAAATCTAGAATCAGTCAGGGGAGGAGAGCCAAGATGAGTATCAAATGTGGAGGGATCAAAAGTGTCACAGAAGCAGAAATTCAGACCTGGAAGACACAATTTAACCAATGCAGATTAGAGCTTCTTACTCTGGTGATATGGTTTGGCTCTGTGTCCTCACCCAAATCTCCTCTCAAATTATCTCAAACTGTAGTCCCCATGTGTCAAGTGAGAGACCTGTAATCTCCAAGTGTCAAGGGAGAGAGGTGATTGGATCATGGAGGTGGTTTCTCCCACGCTGTTCTTGTGATAGTGAGTTCTCACTACATCTGATAGTTTTATAAGTGTTTGGCAGTTCCTCCTTCACATTCTCTCTATCCTGCTGCCTTGTGAAGAAGACACCTGCTTCCCCTTTGGCCATGATTGTAAGTTTCCTGAGGCCTCCCAGCCATGCAGAATTGTGAGTCAATTAAACCTCTTTCCTTTAAAAATTACCCTGTCTCAGAGAAGTTCTTTATAGCAATGTGAAAATGGACTAATACATCTGGGTAGGATGTACACCTGTTGTATGTCACCTCTCCCACTCCTTCCAGAGACACCATAAAAATGCTAGCATAAGAATACAGCAATACAAATAATGATATTTGAAAGAATCAATAGAAAATAGGTTTCAAAAAATTTCTGGGAAATAGAAAGTCAATGGAAGGAACGTGATTGATGAAACAGGGAAGATAAGTCAAAGCCTGGATTTCAATACATGATTAAGGCTACAGATGAAAAGGGAACCAGTATGTAGGACCCTGCAGAACCCTGTGGTGATTTGGGACTTGGAAATGTGAAGTACCACAAAGAACAGAAGGGAGAAGAGGGTCTGAAAAGAGGCATTAAATTAAAACCTGTTTATGGGACAGTTGCCTGACTCTTCAGTCCCATCCTCAGGCACAGAACACCAAGAAGCCTAGCAAAACAAACAAATCAACAGAGAAAACAAAATCAGAGATTCTCTTCTTAAAAATTAGAATAAGCATTGTGTAGATAATCATGGCAGCAAAAGAGCAAACCAGAATCCCAAAGCTAAACCACACTTATTCTTGTATCTAGTAGTGCCATGCCAGCTTCCTAAAATGAGACCTGTTACTTTATACGCTATACCCATTATCACAGAGCTCAAAGTCAGCTTTTCTACTGTTCACTCTTAAATATGAATGTACCACTAGAAGTCGGACACTTGAACTTATGACATCGTGGTGGATAGTGTCCAAAGATGGTATCCATTGATACCTGTCTTCCTAAGGGCTCATGTTAGTCTTTCAATCAAGAAGTGGAGTCCCATTACCTTCCCTTTTAATCTGGGCTGGATTTCATGGCCTGTTTGACCAATAAAATGCTGCAAAAGTGTAATTCTGGTACTTCTGTGTTACAGAGAATCTGTGGACCTTTTGCTTGGGGTTCTTGACACACTCACTTTGGGGTAAGACATCCACCAGGTAATAAGTTTAATTATTCTGATAATCTAGTCTACTATGCTGTGAGGGAACTCAAGGTAGCCATGTAGAGGGTCTGTGTGGAGATTAATTCCTGAATTCCTAGCCATACCCAGGTGTTCCAGCTATCCCAGCTCAGGACTCAGATATGGAGCGGAAGAAACTAGGCTTAACTTCATAACCAGCAAATTCTTTACAGGACTCCAGCTGTTATAAGACTGCAACTGTATGAAAGTCACCAGGCAATCACTGTGCAAATGAGCCCAGTTAACCCACAGCTCCATAGGACGAGATGTGTTGTTTTAAGCTACTAGTTTTAGGGTTGTTTGTTATGTAATGTACTTATTGTTAACCTTTAGAATCAACATAAAAACAAGTGATCTCATTGTTCAACTCCCACCTATGAGTGAGAACATGCGGTGTTTGGTTTTCTGTTCTTGCAATAGTTTGCTGAGAATGATGGTTTCCAGTTGCATCCATGTCCCTAGATCACTTGGACATAGGAAGGGGAACATCAAACACCGTGGCCTATTGTGGGGAGGGGGGTAGGGGGGAGGTATAGCATTAGGAGATATACCTAATGTAAATGACGAGTTAATGGGTGCAGCACACCAACATGGCACATGTATACATACGTAACAAACCTGCACATTGTACACATGTACCCTAGAACTTAAAGTATTAAAAAAAAAAAAAGAATCAACATAAAGACAAATCAAGGAAGGTAGTTACAGACTAGGGTGCAGAAATACCTATGTTTGACTTTGAAACAAAAAAGATGATGACATTTGGAATGTGAAATCAGGAAGATAGCTGAAGGAAAGAAAAGGGGCATTAATATTCTTATCATACAGGTGGGAGTCAAGAGATACATTCATATTTGATGAGTAAGAAAATGAAGTTGCAAATATATTCATAAAGTGACAAAGAAAACCAATAGACAAGCTGAAAATTGAGTAGATGGGGTGAGAGAACTGAAGAGGGGGTTAAAGGAACCAGACCAACATCAATCACAGCAGAATATATCTAAAATTTTAAAATTAAGAAAGTACCCAACTAACTACCTTTGTTCTTCTGAGGGGTGGGCCTAGACGCAGAAAGGAGTAAGACAGGGAGTTGCTGCATTTTATTTCTATTTTACTTCTTTTGTCTTCAATTTAAGCCAAGTGCATGAAAAATTAAACAAATTCAGCAAGTGAAGATAATTCAGCCTCCATGGGGTCATGAGTAGATCTGGGATGGAGGCAAGGTGGAGGCTGTGAGAAGTGCCCAGGGCTACTGGCTGAAGATCAGGGAAGGGAAAGAGAGAACAGTATTCAAGACACCACATCCGTTGAACAGGGGAGAGGTGAAAGGATACAGAAAGAAGCAAGAATGACAGGGAATGAATAAAATGCCACAAGGCTTTGGGTTGCTGTTAACCTTGAAGTACCTTTTCTTTGAAAACGCTTCCATGGGCCTGTCGTTTATGAGTCATGGAAAGAGAAATTTCAAGATCATCAAGGGAGCTCTAGGGTGAGGAAGACAATCCCGAGAAACTCAATGGTTGAGACATGCTTTGTCAATCTGCCATGGGAATCTATGTGCTCCCAATACTCCCAGTGTTCCAGAATCTGAAGACAGTAAGAACGTACTTTGGCCAGGTTATCTAATTCAGCAACACCAGGGGCAGGTTTGAGCAGGTCACAGTCATGAGTATGTCAATGGGTAAAGCCAACTTTTCCTCCCAATTCTACTGAAACCCAGTCCATGGCTCTGCCCATAGGTATTTCATCTTCAACGTCTCTTTAGTTCCTCTGATCTTTCTTGGGAAATACTAAGGTGACTAACTGTCCCAGTTTTCTTGAAACTGTTCTAGTTCCAGCACTGAAAGTCCTGTGTCCAGGGAAATCCCTTAGGTTTCGGAAAATGAGAATAGTTAGCACACGCAGGAAGAACTCGTAAAGTCATCATTTGAGAAATAATGTCACATGGCGAACGTTTATGTCTTAGAAAGTGCTTTTTGTTCCTTGTGGTTAGACTTGTTCTCCACAAGCCTGTGCAGTAGGCATGGCATGATTTATGTGCCTCCCCATTTGATATGTGATTAATCAAAGATGATTAGTCATCTGTGAATAATCAGAGTCAGAAATTAGTTGACACTGCATTTTAATTTTATCACTTGACTCTAGATCCTGTCCTCTGTTCCATGTGTAAAGTTGCTGGGTTGACATTTGTCTTCTCATAAATAATGAGAATAATACTCATTATCTCATCTCATTAGTAGGTGCTAGTATTAGCCTTTTGTTAAAGATTAGAAAATTGAGGATCAGAAAAATTAAGCAACTCACCAGAGAACACACAGCAAGTGAGTAGTAACCAGCATTCAAACCAGATTCCTCTGATACTATGCCTTTGCTGCCTGAGCAGACAACTTGCAGTATTCCTGATCTTCAGGAATTCCTAATACACCTTCTTAAGAATCCCAACCTACTTTCACAATTTTATCCCCCACTAGTTCTTTTTCATAGAACTTACGTGCTGGCTGAGCTGAACTGCTATCTGGTTCTGGAATATGTTAATGGCTTCTCTCACTCCGGCTTTTGTTCTGGACAAGCTCCTGACTAGACTTTGTTTATCCAGACTCTCATTGTAGGGTGAAAAAACAAAACAAAACAAAACAAAAACACAGCTTATATAATCAGAGGTAGACTTCATTCACAAAAGTGCTACCTTGTTAGCATGGGAGCTCTTTGGTGAGTGTCCCAAACTTCCTTCCCAGAGCCTTCATTTCATTATCTGTAGATTGAAGACGATCATGTGAAATCATGGGCAGTTAATAATTCATGAACATGTGCTCCTAAATTGTCCAACACTGCACATGGCACACAGTCTGTGTTCTACCTCCTAGCTGTGGGCATAACAGGGAAGACTGTGTGCAATTCTTACCATCGTATACTTTGGGAATGGCATGTCAAGAAAAATTGCACATTCTATTTGCAGATCTGTATTTTGTGTATATGTGTGTGGTTGGCGACAATCATCCATGCTTTTTTGTAAGTAGCCCTCTGCCTCTTAGGCAGTTACGTAAGAAGCATTGCGGACCCTTGAATACAGTTATGAATCATTGGCTGTGGACTGAGTAGAGAGTGCCACATGCTATATCCAGTGCATTTGAAAAGACCTAAGTGTATGTGTGTTTTAGGGGATAGTGGTGGTGGGGTGTGTGTGTGTATGTGTGTGTGTTTTAGGGGATGGTGGTAGAGCCACACATCACATGGACAGCAGTGGATTGGCAACCATGCATGTTGAAAACAGTGTTTCATTTGGAACCCATCTGGCGAGAGGAGCTTTAATATCACTCTGGTTGTAAACACATCTTCAATGCCCTGTTGGTTGCCAATTTGTCTCCTAAACTCAGTCAGTTTTCTCTTTCGGTTTAAAGACACAGCCGTGAATTTAAGTTTGAACTTGGGCTCAAAAATCTACTAAAGTTCTCCTATTAATCCTTTTTATATTACTCTGTACACTATATATACACAAATGTGTGCATGTGTGTATATAATCTTCCTTTAGGAAACATAGAAATTAAGGTTTTAAATGGTTTATTTTCAAGATCCTTTTCAGTTTAATTTAGCTTCCACTAATTTCTTACTAATTCCCCCTCAGCAGTAATGTCACTTATTAAAAGAAAAAAAATGCAACAGAGAAGATGGAATTATTAGATCCGAATTAAAATCTTGAATCTCTGACATATTAAAATCTTGAAAAAAGACAAACTCTACAGTGCAGGAACATTAGCAATGTAGCAAAGACTGAGACATGTCTTTATTTTTTCTTTCTGGGCACAGAGCTAGACTACAATTTTTGGCCTTACTTAGAAATCTAAGCTGTGGCTACATGCCTGAGTTCTGGCCCAAGCCAGGATCCACACTGAGTCAACCATCCAAGATCCATTAGCTCAAGTAATCTTCATGATTCCCCTGTGAGAGGCATATTGGTCCCATTTTGAAAATAAAGAATCAAAGTCTCAAAAAGGCTAATTTTAAAAGATCTTCAAACCAGTGCCTAGGATATCAAGGAATTTATCTCAGTTTCAATAGATTATTTGAATACAGAAAATCCAAAGTATTTACAGATGATCTGCTCAATATAACTAGAGAGTTTGGCAATGTTTCTGGAAATAATTTCACTATATACCAAGAATATCAACTCGAGAAAATATACCATTTTCAATAGCAATATAAATTATAAGTCTAAAACAGTATTGCAGTTTTTGTAGAAAAAAATATGAAAGTATTATTGATATAAACAAAAAAAATAATTTTATCTTGGGCAAGACTAACCGCAGTGCCCAAGTTCTTCACTACATATTGAGACAGAGAGAGAAAACAAGAGGCCAAAACAGACACAAAGAATTAGGAAGGGAACTGAGAGGCAAGCAGAAACATGCTCTCTATATGTTTTTCCGATTTTGATAGTCAGGGAATGGGCCAGTTACTAAAAGGCTCTACCCTACCACTCAGACCAGAAGGGGGAAAGAACAGAGTATAAGATACATTTACCTGTTTGTATATGTTGCTATTTCTTAGACTGTAAGGGCCCTTTTCAGAACCCAAGGGGCAAGCAGAGAACAAGTGCAAATAAGTGATTCATAAAAAGGAGGCTTCTGGTCAGGCGCAGGGGCTCATGCCTGTAATCCCAGCACTTTGGGAGGCTGAGGAAAGTGGATCATTTGAGGTCAAGAGTTTGAGATCAACCCGGGCAACATGGCAAAACCTTGTCTCTGCAAAAATATACAAAAATTAGCCAAGTGTGGTGGTGCACGCCTGTGGTCCCAGCTATTCAGTAGGCTGAGGTAGGAGGATCCCTTGATCCCAGGAAGTGGAGGCTGCACTCCAGCCTGGGCGACAGAGTGAGACCCTGTCTCAGAAAAAAATAAAAATAAAAAAGGGAGGCTTGGCAGCCTTGTGCTGGGGCTGAGCACAGAGCCCTTCATTCCTCTCTAGCCAGGACTCTTTAAGGTTGATTGGCACATGGGACAGACCCAAGGCCTAAAAGTTCCCCAGCCAGCCAGAGGACAGGCTTCTGACTCCACAGCTATACCTTATACTCATTTCAGGCGCTCTTCCTGGGAAATTAGGTTCATATTTTAGATAAATCTTGGAAATTCAACTAACAAAAGTGTCCTTTTTGCCAGTAGAGACTTCTCTGAATGCCCTTTCCAGCTCAGCTCCTCTGAAGCTATGCTCCTATCTTGTTCCATGTGGAAAGGCTCTTCCATTTTGCAAAGAGAACATGCACACTGGACTTCTCAAAGGTGAACTTTGTGGGCTTATCTGAGGTCTCTTGGGTTGACTCATGAACCTTCTGTGTCCAAGGACATTTTGGTCAAAGACATTCAGAACTGGCAGCCTGGGGAATCCAGTTGCCACTTTGACACCTTCATCAGGGTCCTTATTAAAGCTGAGGCTCAATGGAACTGCCTACAATGCCCTGCTGTGGCCACAGTGGCATTCTGTCATAGAGACATACAGATTCTACTCATGAACTCTTTGGACTTTTTTCTGATTTTCAACAAGAAAATGCTGTAGCCCCACGGACTATCGAAGCCTCTAGGGGTAGAAAACCCTGGGTTCACCCCCTGGCTCTGGCTCTCCTAGGTTGGGAGATAAAGGGAAGCTGCCTGATTCTTATAGCATCAATGCCATAAGTTTTCAAATATATTGGTTTTATCTAAAGAGATTGTTGTCATGAGGATGTGAGATGCTATATGTAGAAGGACTGCATTGCACAACTTTGCTGTCTAATCTTCAGACTATTTGCTCATATTTTGGCATATTTAATTCTGGATTCTTCAGCATGCCATTTCTCCTGTCTGAGCTGGGTTCTTCATCTTAAAAAAAGGTGATGAATGCTATGTATGTCATAGTGATTAATGTAAAAATAAATTCAAATCAACCTATGTAAAATAGTTACAAAAACGTAAAGTTGCCCTATTACCCACCTTGAATTTTAGCAAGTAAAAAGAAATTGAGGCCTGGAGACTCCAACTTTTAAAAGTCTGATATTTTCTAGTTTTCTTAGATGAGATGCAACAAGGTCAACCTTTAAAAATTAAAGCTTTTCCTCTGGTTTCTTCACAATGGAGAAACTATAATGAAATCTGACTAAATTGCTTTTTAATTGGCAAAGCAATAAATCAGTGAAAATGTATTCTTGCTGTATTTCAGGATGACTTTACTGGATCTGGAAATAAATCACTTCATGTGGTATTGTTTTGTCTTTTCTTTATTGGTTCTTCTTTTTCACAAATTTATAGAGGTACCAACACTTAAGGGTGAAGAAATATAAAGTCACATATGACTCCTGGCATAATGATTTGCCTTTTCGATCAGGTGAGAAAATCACTGAAATTTTTAATTCAATCTAGGAATGAAGCATTTCACAAGTGTTTTTCAATATCCTAAGAAGATTATTACAGGAACTGATGGTACTTTAGTGATAGTTAAGTGGCTGAAAGGGCCAAAGGATTATGGACAGGTTTGGTCTGTGCTTGGATTAAGAGACACAAAAATGATAATGGCAAGGTGATGTCCTAATTTTTCTGTACATTTACAGAGCATGTTCTATGTTAGAAAGCACCTTCTCATTCATTGCCTAATCTGATTTTTCTAACAACCCTGGGAGGTAGACAGGAAAAAGATCTTTTTTTTTTTTGGAGATGGAGTCTTGCTTTGTTGCCCAGGCTGGAGTGCAGTGGCACAGTCTTGGCTCATTGCAACCTCTGCTCCCTGGGTTTTGGTGATTCTTCTGCCTCAGCCTCCCGAGTAGCTGGGATTACAGCTGTTCACCACCACACTCAGCTAATTTTTGTTGTTGTTGTTTTGTTTTGTTTTTGTATTTTTAGTAGAAATGGGGTTTAGCCCTGTTGGCCAGGTCGGTCTTGAGGTCCTGACCTCTGGAGATCCATCTGCCTCGACCTCCCAAAGTGCTAGGATTACAGGCTTGAGCCACGATGCCAGGCCTCTTGCTCTATTTTTTCAGGAAACTGAAGCATGAACAGTTTTAATGACTTACTCAAGTCATTGGCAAAATTGAGATTGAAATTAAGCTCTGTCTGATACCAAAGCCCAAGAGAGAAAACTATTACCACGTTAATAGACTATTCCAAAATGGATGATAATATCAACCTTAAAAGAGTCACTGAGAAGAAAATCATAATAAATAGTCAGAATGCCAGTTTGAACATCAAGCAAAAACAGTTTGGTCCAGCACAAAACATTTCAAGAAAAGGTTGGTTGGGAAGCAGAAACACAACAGTCAGTCATTACAGCATAGACTTTGCAAGACAACTGCAGACACTGGCTTGGACACTTACTGCAGATGCTTTGGGCACATTGCTTAACTCCTCTGTGATAAACAAGGGATAGTGACTCCTACCTTATCTGTCAAAAGAAGAAAGCAATTTCTCCCTCATGGAGCTACGGCGAGGATTATAGGTGATCATATGCGGATGTGTTTGGGACAAGAAGCATTCCCACAATATAAGCCGGAATGAGCCATCTCTTCTCAGCATGTAACGGCTTGTGAAGTCCTTGGCCCAGTCTGTGGGCCCTGCTTCTCAATGTATTCAAGTGACAGAGAGCAGTGGTATCTGCCTACACAAGGCAGAGAATTATAGACTCCAGAGCCTGAGACATCTTATAGGGAATATGGAGAATCCAAATGGCATATTCAGTTTGTGCTACATGATGGAGATCTTGGTGCCAGAGCTAAGGAATTTGGGCTCTGCTCCGTAGGCTGCAGCAAACCACACAAGGGATTGCAGTAAGTGGGTGGCACTCTCCAAGCTGTTCTTCAAAAGCATCCATCAGGCAGCCACTGTCAGAGGTAGGGGACACATCAGAAACTTATTTTAGGACTCCACCCTTAGGAAGAGAAGGAGAAGTTAACTATAAAAGAATTACCACTCTCAGGGGCAACTAGTGGCCACAGGCCACTCAAGGGCTGGACATACCTCAAAGCCAGACTCACTTTTAAAATTTTATTTATTTTTTTGAAATTTGCAACTCAGCTCATCCGGCCGGGTGCTACACACAGTCGTCAGCAGCTTCACACAAGTTTGTGGTTGTTTTTAAATATCAACTTTCAACATTTGCTCTTGTCCTTTGTGCCCATCTCCAGGTGATTAAAATCCCATCTGGTTTTTTCAGGACTCGAACATCAATACCTTATCAACGCCACTCTCTGCTGGCGTCCCCGGCTCTTCACTGACCTTGTCTTCCTTTTGTGTCTGAAATGCTTTCATGATGGACTGGATCTTCTCTCACCCCTGAGCACTCTGCCTTTCATCCTGAAATCCATGCCGTTAGGCATTTTTTCCACTCCCTTAGCTCAAGACCTGTCTTTTTGTACCCTGTTTGGCTTTCTCGCTATTCCTTGATTTCTTTTCACTCCTCCGTATTCATGCTGACCTTTTTTTTTTTTTTTTTTTTTTTTTGCTTGCGTATTTATTGCTTGATGGTATTCATCACCTCTGGGTATAGAATCATTTATCCACTATGTCTCCTTTCTTCCCGCTTGAACTTCACTCAATGTTACGTTTATTTCCCCCGATTCTACACTGCTGTAATCTGACTTTCCATTATTATTCTTATCAGCAGTCTGTTATTTATAGAGTGGAGAAATAAGATAAGCTCCTTCTAATATAAATGGGGCACAGGCAATGGAGCTGGGAATAAGAAATATAAAAAGGAAACCAAAGCTGCAAAAAGCAGAGCTCCAGGGGCATTGCTGATGGCTGGATGAAAAGGGAACTGCAGAAAGGAATTAGGGTAGAAAAGTGAGATCGCAGCAAGGGTAGTTACCTTCCAGGAAAGGGGAAGAGAAAACAGTTGCTGATCATCTGTTTTTTGCTGAGTACTATGTTAAATCCAGTGAATGCACCTTCTTCTTTAATCTGCACTCTAGACTATAAGGTAGTATTAGTCCTTATTTTATAGGTGAAGAAACTGAGGCTTACAGAGTTTATTTTCCAAGATAATGCAGATACTCTGGAGCAGAGCCTGCACACAATCTCAAATTGTATAAAGATGTAAAACACTCGTAGATGGGTTACTTGGCTGTATCTCAAAAGGGCTCAGATTTGTGTCTTTGAATTCAGTTTTCCTGGGTCTGAGACTCTATTGAAAGAGAATATTCTGAGATCCAGATAAAGATTTAGGCACACACTGCTCATGGTATTCCTACTTGATACTATCATCAACCACATGTCTAATAAAAGGGAAATGACAAATAATAGCATATCCATAAACAGAAATTCTCAAAAACACTCCAAATGACATTTTAGTGATTGTAATAAAAAAGGAAAACTTCTCCTGTAAAAGAAGCATTAAAAATGAGCATCCAGAATTGTGTGCAATTGAAAAATATAAAATTATGCAAATTAAATATCTGTATTTTTTATCTCATAGTTTCTTTTTTAAGATATAGTATATAAGAGATTATCTCTCATTTTATAGGAACTTGGAAAAGATTTCAAAATAAAAAGGTGAAGAAAAATGATAGCCCTGAACTTTCTACTGCTTAGCTTTCCTTATCTTCATACTATGAGATAGACAAATGTTTATATATATACTTATTTG
Source organism: Macaca mulatta (assembly GCF_049350105.2). NCBI lineage: Eukaryota > Metazoa > Chordata > Mammalia > Primates > Cercopithecidae > Macaca > Macaca mulatta. The sequence goes on from NC_133410.1 coordinate 13,527,925, forward strand.
ATTTGCTTGTTCTCACTTTAAACATTTTGAACAACACATACAAAAGAGAAAATAAACAAAAATCTCAGAATTTTGCCAACTAGAAATGACCACCACTAATATTTTAGAGTGTTTCCTATTACTTTTCATTGTGTTATTTTTTCATGGTGGAAATCAGGCTCTGTATACTGATATTTTAGCAACAATATAAAATGTCAACACAAGATTAGTTATAGGAGATAAGTTATCTAAAAACACTTGTGATTACCTCCAATAATTACTATTGCCAATGTATTTACCTGTATCACCCACACCTACTAGACTATAAAGTTCCTCCTACAGGTATCATACATATTTTGCTCAGAGATACACTCTTAAAGTCTAGAATAATACCTGGCATTTGCAGGCACTCAAAACATACAGTGAACAAGTGAATGATACAGGAGAATTTTTCCTGTCTGCTTTATTTACCTGATTTTAAAAAATGACTTTAATTAATTCAAATGTGTTTTAGAGATGCAGAAAATACTTTTCATTCCCTTGATTGTAAAAATGATACCTGCTTTATTTGGTGAGAGAGAAAAGCAAAAAAAAAAAAAAAAAAAAAAAAAAAACCATAATTCGTCTGACAATTTTTCTGGCACTGTGTATCAAACATTTGGTCATAGTTAAATAGAGGAAACAAGCAGTATCAGTAATGGTTTTAAATGATATGAAACACATCAAGAGTAAAGCTTGCCTATTTAGAAGCACAGTTGTAAATACTGCCAAAAGACAAAAGCAAAACAGGGCCAAGTTTTTCCCCATGGACAGAGTACTCTGAAAAACATATGGCCTCGATTATTATAGAATTTGGGGTACAAATGAATCAAGAGAAGACCTGAAAGTCTTTGAGAACCACAATTTTTCTATTCTTTTCTAGTTTGTAGTTGTCTCTCCACCAATTGAAACATATCATTAAGTGATTTTTTGAGGTAATTTACCATATATATGTGAGTATTTGCATAACATTTGCATATTATTTACTTTTGACTATGATTTTCAGATATAAATGACAACTTGGCTGGTATAACATTATTTGACTACTTTATATTTTCTTCTGATTCTGAAGTCTTCTTTCTTTGTCTTTGAACATTTAGTGATACACAGAAGTCTGATAATTATTTCTACAAGTAGCTATTTATTAATAGTTTTTTTTTTTTTCGAGACGGAGTCTCGCTCTGTCACCTAGGCTGAAGTGCAGTGGCGAGATCATGGGTCACCACAACTTCCGCCTCCTGGGTTCAAGCGATTCTCCTGCCTCAGCCTCCCCAGTGGCTGGGACTACAGATGCATGCCACCGTGCCCAGTTAATTTTTGTATTTTTAGTAGAGATGGGGTTTCACTCTGTTGGCCAGGCTGATCTCAAACTCGACCTCCCAAAGTGCTGGGATTACAGGCGTAAGCCACTGCTCCTGGCCTAATAGTTTTCTTAATAGTCATAAATTTTTTTTTCTGCTTTAAACTCCAATTAACATATCCCTCAGATTATGCTCAGATGTATTTCCTCTTATTTGTTATTTTTTGTTTGTTTTATTTTTAATGAGTATTTTTAAGCAATACATTTGGTCCATTTCAACCTCAGGATCTTGGAAAAACAAATACATCATTAAATGTTATTCTCTTCTAATTATTCTCATACTATCTCAAAACAGACAAACAAGCAAAACCCCTCAACTTTTAGTTCAGATTTTTATTTTCCAAACTTAGAATTTTGTCTCTCTCTTGTTATTCTCCATATACAAATAAAACACTTTCATATCCTGTCTATCATTGTTTTTAGTCCATTTGCATTGCTATAAAGAAATGTCTGATGCTGGGTAATTCATGAGAAAGAGGTTTAATTGGAAAACGGTTCTGCAGACTGTACAGGAAGTATAGAACCATCTGAGACCGGGAAGTCTCAGGAGGCTGATAATCATGGCAGAAGGCAAAGGGGGAGCAGGCACCTCACATGGCAAAAGCAGTAGCAACAGAGAGAACGGGGAGGTGTCACACACTTTTAAATGTCCAGATATTGTGTGAACTCAGAGCAAGAGCTCACTTATTATCAAGGGGATGGCACAGATCATTCATAAGGGGTCACCCCCATGATCCAAACACCTCCCACCAGGCCCCACCTCCAGCAATGGGGATTACAATTTAACATAAGATTTGGGCGAGGATAAATATCCATACTATATCAATCATCTTTTCAATGTCATTGTATTGTCTTTTTATCTCTAATGCTTGGCATTCTTTCAGAGAATGCCTTCTTGTAGAAATCTGCTTGACTGAGCTCTAAAAGTAATAACATAAAAAGAGTTCCCTTTATAAATAATTTTCAGAAGTAAGTCATCCACAAGCATTCAAGTACCCACTTTTTTACCTTTGTCTGTAGTACATTTTTCATGACCCTCAAGTTGTTGTTCCAATTATTGCACGTCACATTTTATTACAATTGCCCATTTATTTGAAAATTGCATTTTACTCATTTTTAAAAGTTGGTGTCTACCCAGAACCAGCATTTGTCAAATGACACACTGTATATCTTGTCTTGGGTTCCATCCTATCCCTGGTTGACCGAAAATCACTTTCCGTTTGTGGATCAAAAGCAGGTCATCGTCTCATCTCATAGCCCAGTGAACAGAAACTAAAGAATTTTCACTTAGAAGGTCTTCTTAGATAAGGTGTAATCTTTTTCTACCCTACCTCTCTTCTTAAGATAGAATATACCACTGCCAGCCACATGCAAATCCCTATCCCAATCTCTAAATTCGTTGTTTCTCATTTTGCATTTTCTGAATTTGGAGTCACCAATTGGAAAACGCAATACGAAGCCAAGAAAAACTGACAATAACCCAGTTTTCCATTACAAAACAAATTGTACCTTTGAAATCTAGGAAAGGGTGACAAAAAGTCTTCCTAGCTGTTTTAAGGGGTCTGTTATAAAACATTTTTTTTTTAATGCCTGATTTCTGAATCAGCTGATGATCGGCATAGAATCCAGGCATATTGAGATTAAAATTCACTTCGTTAATAATAAAATCGGTGGAGAACTTGGATTAAGATCTGCAGCCAAGTGGAATTACTGTTATTGCACCCTGAACTAGACAGACCAGCCTTCTCATGTGGAGCAAGACAAGCTCAGGCCTTCACCTGGTGGTGCTATCTCTATGACCTAAGCCTGAAGGAGGAAGAGAGTATGTGTTTCCTACAGGGAGGAGTGAATAAGGGGTGTCGACAGTATAGCACTCTCAGAAACAGGAAAGGAGGATAAGAGCACCCACCCTAACAAATAATTGCTCCCTTTCTTTTTAGCTGGAACCACTAGAGTAGATGGGCCACCAATTGCATATTAAATTCTGTTAAATAGGATAAATGTTTGATCAAACTTTCTCTTAGATTCTGCGATTGGGTTGGTAAACTTTCAAAACTGTTAATTGTTTTTTTTGTTGGTGGTGCCTTGGAGATTTTAGTAAGAATTTAGAATGTTCATTATGAGATAAGCTAGCCTAGCCTACGTTTTTCCTTTTTATTCCTCTCTTTTCCAGATTTTCTACAAATAACATATTTAGAATCAGAAAACAATAGCAACGAATAAGGGATTAACATATCAGTGTTGACTTTAAGAATAAGGCTTACTCTTAAAAAAAAGTACACTGTACTGGCCAGGTGTGGTGGCTCATGCCTGTAATCCCAGCACTTTGGAAGGCCAAGGCAGGTGGATCACGAGGTCAGGAGATCGAGACCATGCTGGCTAACACAGTGAAACCCCGTCTCTACTAAAAATACAAAAAATTAGCCAGGCGTGGTGGTGGGCGCCTGTAGTCCCAACTACTCCGGAGGCTAAGGCAGGAGAATGGCGTGAACCTGGGAGGTGGAGCTTGTAGTGAGCCGAGATTGCACCACTGCACTCCAACCTGGGTGACAGAGCGAGACTCCATCTCAAAAAAAAAAAAAAAAAAAAAAAAATGCACTGTGCCTTTATTTTGCATGCATTAATCTGCTCAGGCTGCTATTTAAAAAAAAAAAAATCACAGGATGGGTGGTATAAGCAGCAGATATTTATTTTCTTAGTTATGGAGGCTAGAAGTTCATGGTTGAGGTGCTGGCAAATTTGATTTCCACTGAGGGCTTGCTTCTGGCCTTATAGAGAACTGTGTTCTCACATGACCTTTCCTCTGTACTAGCATAAAGGGAGAGAGATCTCTGGTATCTGTTCCTTTTCTTATAAAGATACTCAAGCTTAGGTTAGTTAGGGCCACACCTTTATGACTACATTTAACTTTAGTTCCTCTTCAAAGTTTCTGTCTCCAAGTACCATCACACTGGGGGCAAGGGCTTTGGCTTTAACATATGACTTTTGAAGGAACACACTTCAGTTCATAACACTGCAATTCTAATTTACTATAATTTACCTTGAGATCAGTGTGAAGAAAAAGTTTGATCAAGTAAGGATTCTGTTCAGTATTGTGTAAGTGACCATAAATTACCCCAAACGTAATTTGAATTAATGTTTCTCTTGAGTGCATAAATACCATGACTAAAACCCAATTTGTTCAGAGTCAGATACATGGTGGAGAAAATCCTGTGTCCTTCCCAGCTCTACCTCTGCTCTTTATACTAAAAGAATCAGGTTGTTTATACCACCAGTTATTGGTGACTATCATTATCAAATATGTCACTAACTTGCATTTAAGTTTGACAAGTATTTTTTAATTAGCTATGGGCAAACGGTTGCTATAGGACACATAAAAATAGGTAAGACATCTTAAAGACTTGAAGACATGATATTGTGGAGCTATAACGCATTTCTGTAAATGATTTTAACAAAGGCAACTAATATATGTCATACAATAAGGAGTGCATGAGGTAGTTGGGGAGTTTAGGAATGGTAATTAATTAAGCATCTGGTACAGTGACTTATGTAGGGTAGGCACTCAATATTTGTGCACTGAAAAGGAAGGAGTAAGTGGATGATTCAAAAGACAGTAGAATGCTTTTTTAGGGACATGGTCTCTGGAGTTGAACACCTATAAACATCATGATTTCTAAGGAAGCTAGACTCCAGCAATCCCCTTGGACAAAATACTATGTATACAGACAGGTAAAGAAAAGACTTCTTTCCCAACCACCAACCAAGATGGACTTAACACAATGTTTATCTTTTTTTAACCTTTACCTTAAGTTCAGGGATATATATACAGGCTTATTCCATAGGTAAACTTTTGTCATGGGAATTTGTTGTACAGATTATTTCATCACCCAGGTATTAAGCCTAGTCCCCATTAGTTATTTTTCCTGTTCCTCTCCCTCCTCCCACCCTCCACCTTTATAATATGCCCCACTGTGTGTTGTTTCCTTCTATGTGTCCTTATCATTTAGCTCCAAATTATAAGTGAAAATGTGTGGTATTTGGTTTTCTGATCCTGCATTAGTTTACTAATAATGGCCTCCAACTCCATCCATATCCCTGCAAAAGACATGATTTAATTCCTTTTTGTGGTTGCATAGTATCCCATGGTGTATATGTACAATATTTTCATTATACAATCTATCATCGATAGGCATTTAGGTTGATTACATGTCTTTGCTATTGTGAATAGTGCTGCAATGAATATATGTGTACGTGTGTCTTTATAATAGAAAGATTTGTATTCCTTTGTATATACACAGCCATGAGATTGCCAGGTCAAATGTTCCATGTTTAGGTCTTTGAAGAATCTCCACACTGTTTTTCACAACGGTTGAACTAATTAACACTCCCGGCAACAGTATATGAGCATTCCTTTTTCTCTACAACCTTGCCAGCATCTGTTATTTCTTGACTTTTTATTAATAGTCATTCTGACTGGTATGAGATGGTATCTCATTGTGGTTTTGATTTGCATTTCCCTAATGACAGTGATGAGCTTTTTTTCACATAATTGTTGGCCACATGTATGTCTTCTTTAGAAAAGTGTCTGTTCATGTCCTTTGCCCACGTTTTATGGGATTTTTAAAAAATTGTGTATTTGTTTACGTTTCTTACAGATGTTGGTATTAGAACTTTCTTGAATGCACAGTTTGCAAAAATTTTCTCCCATTCTGTGGGTTGTCTGTTTACTATGTTGATAGTTTCCTTTGCTGTTCAGAAGTGCTTTAGTTTTATTAGATCTCATTTGTCAATTTTTGCTTTTGTCATGATTGCCTCTGGCATCTTCATCATCATGAAATCTTTTCCCTTGCCTATGTCTTCAATGGCATTTCCTAGGTTGTCTTCCAGCGTTTTTATAGTTTTGGGTTTTACATGTAAGTCTTTAATCCTTCTTGAGTGGATCAGCACTTTTTATCCATGAACATGGAATATTTTGCCATTTGTTTGTGTCATCTCTGATTTTTTGAGCAGTGGTTGGTAGTTCTCCTTGTAAAGAACTGTGACACAATGCCTCTTTGGAGGTAAAAGGGCCAGGGAAGGAATTAAGGAATCATTACTGCTGAATGATCCAAAGGAGGTCATGAGAAATTGGTTGGAAATACATATCTGTAGCTGAGAAGAGAGTTTTAAAGTTGTAGATTAATGTAATAATAAACACATTGAGTGTAGATGATATGGTCAAATGAGAGAGAATAATGCGGGAGAGAGAATGAACAAACTAACCTGGGAACATCATGAGAAAGAACAAATAAAGAAATAAGTAAACTTGACAGAGATTGAGAAGAAATAATTTCAAATGTATAAGCAGAAGCAGACAAAAGCAGTATCATTAATGCCCCCCAAAAGGAATAGCTTTTGAAGGAACTTGTAAAACTGGAAAATCACTGGCTGAGGCAACTGTTAAAGGATAAAAAAATCTTCTGAGGAAAAGTTTTTACAGAATGGATGGACAAAAAAAAAGCCTCATACAAGAGTTTAAAACTGTGTCAGGGGAAGCTGAGGCCATAAGTTTATAATGTTTTTCTAAAAAGTTTGTTAATTAAGGAAAGGAGCAAGAAAGGAACAAATAGCAAATTTATGACTTAATGAAAATAATTGCACCTGAGTATGTTGAAGCTTGGATTTCCCATTAAAAAGCCATTTGTATTTTCTGCATTAGTATTTTCTGATACAGTTTGTTGGTATCTTTTTTGAGAAAATTGCCTCAAGAGTGTAATGAAGGGCAAACTATGTACCCAGTGAAAATAATGAAAAATTGATGCTCTATTTGTAGACTTGATGATTCAGTGGATTTGGTACTCATCAACACAATTACCTGCCAGCAGTTTGACAAAGCCACAAAAGGCTCATTTCTTACAGAGATAAGCCCTTTCCTACTTTTAATACATTATTTTTAAAATTTTATTTCCACATTTTCTACTGTGGTCCAATAAGGAATGTTGGTCCCGTGTATGATACAGGGTGACTTTTCTTGGTCTCTCTTTTGAACCAAATTATTTTGAGCCATAAAGATTAGAGATGTTTTACCTCCCTTTTCTTTTAGGGATCAACAAAGAAAATGAGTTCAGTTTGATAGAGAGTAAGGAGATAAGACACAAACAGAAAGAACCACCTTAAGGAGGGATATTAGCCATTTCATTGATATCTTTTTACATGAGTCTTAGTAGATGTAGCAGAACAGTAAAATTGCAGAGTGTGCACTAGAATTTGGAACTCAGAAAAGGAATGATAATGGCTACTGTTTATTGAACATGTACACTGCAACAGGTGTTTTCCACGTATTCCTTGTCACACTGAATATTATCAGCACCATCTTTTTCTTCATTTTAAGGTGAAGTTTAAGTAAATATTCAAGAACTGAAAGTAGTTATAGAAGAATTAGGATTTGAGGTTTTGTTTGTACAACACTGATGCCTGTTTATTACATCTTGCTTTTTCTCCAGAAGGAAAAGGGTTTATGGATCATTTAAGCATTTTCCAAAACATTTGTGGAAATAATTTGTGTTGTGTTAATAAATTTTCCTGGGTATTTTTAGGAGGAGCCATGGAGGAGTTTGATCATTATTGTTTGTTTGTTTATTTTATTTATTTATTTATTTATTTTTATGGTTGGAGGGAGTACTTTATTTGATGATGCTTCCAGTAAACAAAATCTCCAGGTTGAAGGCTGTGATCTTTGATATCTGTCTCCAGGGAGATTGCTTTTTATTTTTTATTTTTTAAATTATTATTAATTTTTGCTATACTTTATGTTCTAGGGTACACGTGCACAACATGCAGGTTTGTTACATATGTATACATGTGCCATGTTGGTGTGCTGCACCCATTAACTCATCATTTACATTAGGCTTATCTCCTAATGCTATCCCTCCCTTCTCCTCCCACCCCACAACAGGCCCCGGTGTGTGATGTTCCCCTTCCTGTGTCCAAGGGTTCTCATTGTTCAATTCCCACCTACGAGTGAGAACATGTGGCGTTTGGTTTTCTGTTCTTGTGATTCAATTCCCACCTTTGAGTGAGAACATGCGGTGTTTGGTTTTCTGTTCTTGTGACAGTTTGCTGAGAATGATGGTTTCCAGCTGCATCCATGTACCTACAAAGGACATGAATTTATCCTTTTTTATGGCTGCATAGTATTCCATGTTGTATATGTGCCACATTTTCTTAATCCAGTCTGTCATTGACGGACATTTGGGTTGGTTCCAAGTCTTTGCTATTGTGAATAGTGCCGCAATAAACACAGGTGTGCATGTGTCTTTATAGCAGCATGATTTATAATCCTTTGGGTATATACCCAGTAATGGGATTGCTGGGTCAAATGGCATTTCTAGTTTTAGATCCTTGAGGAATCGCCTCACTGTCTTCCACGATGGTTGAACTAGTTTACAGTCCCACCAGTAGTGTAAAAGTGTTCCTATTTCTCCACATCCTCTCCAGCACCTGTTGTTTCCTGACTTTTTAACGATCGCCATTCTAACCGGTGCGAGATGGTATCTCATTGTGGTTTTGATTTGCATTTCTCTGATGGCCAGTGATTATGAGCATTTCTTCAAGTGTCTGTTGGCTGCATAAATGTCTGCTTTTGAGAAGTGTCTGTTCATATCCTTTGCCCATTTTTCGATGGGGTTGTTTTTTTCTTGTAAATTGGTTTGAGTTCTTTGTAGGTTCTGGATATTAGCCCTTTGTCAGATGAGCAGATTGGAAAAATTTTCTCCCATTTTGTAGGTTGCCTGTTCACTCTGATGGTAGTTTCTTTTGCTGTGCAGAAGCTCTTTAGTTTAATTAGATCCCATTTGTCTATTTTGGCTTTTGTTGCCATTGCTTTTGGTGTTTTAGACATGAAGTCCTTGTCCATGCTTATGTCCTGAATAGTATTACCTAGGTTTTCTTCTAGGGTTTTTATGGTTTTAGGTCTAACATTTAAGTCTCTAATCCATCTTGAATTAATTTTTGTATAAGATGTAAGGAAGGGATCCAGTTTCAGCTTTCTACTTATGGCTAGCCAGTTTTCCTAGCATCATTTATTAAATAGGGAATCCTTTCCCCATTTCTCATTTTTGTCAGGTTTGTGAAAGATCAAATGGTTGTAGATGTGTGGCATTATTCCTGAGGGCTCTGATTCTGTTCCATTGGTCTATATATCTGTTTTGGTACCAGTACCATTCTGTTTTGGTTACTGTAGCCTTGTAGTATAGTTTGAAGTCAGGTAGCGTGATGCCTCCAGCTTTGTTCTTTTGGCTTAGGACTGTCTTGGAGTTTTATAAAAATAAGAAGTTTCATTATAATTTAAAGCATACCTCTAAGCCAAAGGAAAATACTTTCTCAGACTCTTAAGAACTATAGAGGACTTATTTCTGAATTCAATATAATAGTATTCTATTATTTTTGTTCATTTAATTTTGTGATTGCCAAACTTTTTAGTATCTATATTCAGAAATTGAAAATTCTCAGCAAGTTGTCATTAAAACAATATTTTATTATCACTCTGTTGAAAAGTGGGCAGTGTCCTAATTGACAGTGGCTTTCACATATTGGTAATCTTGTTTGGATGGTGTACTTGGTTGGCAAAGAAAAATTAATTCCTTAGCACTCCATTTGTATTGTAACTTTTTTCTTGAGTCTGTAGTCTAGTGATTATGTTTAATCCAGCATAATTCTCTGATTACTCTAGTGTAGATTCCCAGAGTTACCCATAACTGCATCCGTCTCAGATCCCAACTCCAGCCTCTCAGGGCCACCTGCACCATGATGCCTGACAGAGTGCATGGCAAATGGGTAATAGATACTCAATAAATGTCTCTGAATTGAAGTGAATTGAAACAATGTAATGTTTAAAGAGCCAACTACATGTGAAAATCCAACAAATAGGTGGCTTTGATGTTAATTTCTGATTTACTAGTTAGAAACACTGTTTTACATTTTTGTCTATGATTTCATGTTTTACACGGTCTATTTCCTTTTATATTTTTTCTTTTTTTAAATTTCTTTCTTCCTTCCTTTTTTCATCTCTTCACCCTTATGTAATGTAAAATCTTCTACCTTTTATTGAACACCCATTCTATTAATGTTTTCTAATTATCATTATACCTTTGAAATACAGGAATTTCCCACCCTCAACGATGAAGGTAACTTGCTTAAAACTTTAAGTAGCTTTGTCAATATCACACAGCTCATAAGTAGTAGAGTCATGCTCCTGGTTCAAATATGTATTTCCATAGATATAAAACAGCATTAAAGTTGCTTCTTCCTTATGAGGCTGGCTAAATTGTGATCTCTGCCAATGAGGGCTCTTGAAGCTTCCATGTGACTTCAGGCCATTCTCTCTTTCTTTTTCTATTTAGTTGAGTGACACTGCTAGGCCATAGATTTAAAATTTCCCTCTGGCTCATTAGGTATGAAAAAGTTTAAGAAGAGATCATGGATGTTTTTATTCCTCTTGGCAAAATACATCAATGCAAACATTATCCTGTAGAAATACCAACAACCAGTAGTTAAATAATCAATAGAAATATCGTTTTGTCTTTTCTTCATCATCATTCTTCTATCAGACATTTCTTGGGTTGAATTGGGTTAATTCTGCAGGCCAAGTGGCAGATATCCTGAACTTTAAGTTGATCTCTAAGTCTTTGGGATGGAAGTGGGCTTCATTAATAATTTATCCAATAAATATTTATTATGAATAATTCAATAAATATTTATTATGCAGGTTTTTTATTTTTTTTTTTTTTGAGACAGAGTCTCACTTTGTCTCCCAGGCTAGAGTGCAGTGGTCCGATCTCGGCTCATTGCAACCTCTGCCTCCCGGGTTCAAGCCATTCTCCTGCCTCAGCCTCCCGAGTAGCTGGGACTACAGGCACATACCACCACGCCCGGCTAATTTTTTTTTTTTTGGTTTATTTATTAGAGACGGGGTTTCACCGTGTTAGCCAGGATGGTCTCAGTCTCCTGATCTCGTGATTTGCCCGCCTCGGCCTCCCCAAGTGCTGGGATTACAGGCATGAGCCACCACACCTGGCCCTGCACTATACAATTTTTGTCTTATTTCATTTGATGCCACTAACACTTTATGGAAGAAGATTAAGCTTTGCCAAGTAATATGTAAATGTATATGTAAAATTTCTGATTCCAATGCCCTCAACTATTTCAATGGTTTTATATGCCTCTAAATCTCTGTATTGTATATTTTGTTCGAAATTTATTGAGTGGTTTGTATTTTCCTAATACAAATCTGATTGCTTGAAAATATGGTGTCAGAAATAGGGAGTTTCCTAAGATAATATTTCTCTCTGAGATTTTGGCCTAATGGATGGCAAGGAAAATGATGTTATAGGCTGGAAAGACAGTAAGCATGTTACACTGTGACTAAACAATTTGTATTTCTAGGGAAGAAGTGGTAACACAGAATGTTAGTTATATGTGCTGGTAGTTACCGACTCTACCAAGGTATGTAAGAGAGAAATTAATTCAGGAAAGAATCAACAGGTTTTCAAGCGTAAATGAAAAAGAAGAGTTTAGAAATCTCAGACTTTAAATTGGAAGAAAAGCCAGTGTCTGGGCTTAAATTGTAGGAAAGGAGATTGAAAAAACCTTTGGGAAGCAAAGTCCAATCAGAATCCAGTATTGAAATAAAGATTGGATTAAGGGCGTAGCCTTCTCATTCAATCTTGATAGCTTTAAGTTACCATTAAGCTAAGAGGAAAAGTGAGAGGTGGGGGGGAATAGAACTGTGGGTAGAGTAAGAAAGGTAAAGGCACAAGGAAAATCTATGCCTGGGGAAATAATATAGGTGTGGTTCCCAATATGTGGAGCCAACTGGAAGCCAATAGATCAGAAGCCTAGTTAAGGTATCAAACGAAAAGTGTTTCTAAAGATAATTCTCTTGACTAGTTGAGACCAAAAGAAACTTTTAGACCTTGGTTTATCATTCAAGGGATCCCTCAAGATAACCCATGTCTTTATTTAATGTGTGCAAGGGAGCTTTGAAAAGGAAGCAGGCAGAGCCAGAGGAAAGAAAGCATTATAGCCTAGGATGCCCCTCTCCCACCTAGAGGTCAGAAGCAGTGCCTAGCCAAGTGAATATCCCACTCCCAGGACAGCCAGTCTTCACTGCGTGCCCAGCGGGATTCCATCACTGTGATTGACCTGTGTCTTCTGTGGATCTTTCAGTCTTCTGTTATTTGAAGGAAATATTTTACTGGGGTCACCCTAAACCCATTTAATCTTGTATCTGAGCTATATGTGTTAGTGGGTGTGAGCAGTTAACTTATGTTTTTAGTTCATACATTGCTGGATGCAGGGCAGCCACACCCCAGTCTGATGACAAGGACTACAATTAATTTTTAAAAATCCTGAACTTTAAACACAGTGACTGAAGGGAATGCTTGATTTTATTCACTGGGGAAGAGCTGAGTGTATTCTGTAATTAGAGGAAATACATTTTGGTTGCTCCCATGGTGCTCACTGCCTGATAATAACACCCTTGTATAATCTTCCCTGGCAGATTGGCAGGACCTGTGACTTGATTCTAAGCAATAGACCAATAGTAATCACCAACCACCAAGAGCAAAGGGGATGAAATGTTTCTCCTGTGATTATACTAAATGTGAATAGTGATGGGACATTGCTTTCGTGATTATGTTACATTACATAAAACTGTCTGCTAGCAGACCCACTCTAAAGTCTCTCTCTGTCCATTGCTGGGTTTGAAAATGCAAGTTTTTGTGAATCCTACAGCCACAGAAAAAAAATTCTACTACTAGTGTCCTGAAAGAGAACTAGGAAATGCTCCCGCAACCCCTCAACTTGAGCTTGCAGACAAGAATGCAGCCGTGGCCCACACTTGATTGTAGCTTTGTGAGACTCCTAGTGAATGACCCAGCTAATCCATGGTTGAATTTCGGATCCACAGAAAATGTGGTTTTAAAGATCTAAGTATGTTTTAATTTATTGTGCATTACAGTAGTCTCCCCTTATCTGTGGAGTCTATGTTCCAAGACTCCCAGTGGATGCCTGAAACCATGAATGGTACACCCTATGTATTGTTAGCCTTTAATGCCCTTTTTATCCTAACTGAGAACTGCAGCTGTAACTTTTGCAGTTTGATGTATGACAGCAAAACTACCATAAATTAATTATTCCTTCTTCACAATTTCAGAGTTAGAAGATCTGTTTTTACCTTAGACCTTGACAACTTCAGCATGTGATTTTTTTTCTTTCCTTATTAAGACACCTTTCACCTTTTCAGTTAAAGAAAGCACTTTGTGGCTGCTCTTTGGCATATTACAATTGCCAATATCACTATTTTTGCACTTTGGGGTCATTATTAAGTAAAAATAAGGGTCACTTTGAACACAAGAACTGATACTTCCATAGTTGATCTGATAACTGAGGTCACTGCTAAATGACTAATGGATGGGTAGCAAATACAGCATAAATACACAGAATAAAGGGATGATTCTCCTACAAGGCAGTATGGAATGGGATAGTGTGGGCTTTCAACACATTCATAGGAACAGTGTGCAATTTAAAACTTATTAATTATTTCCGGGATTTCCCATTCAATATTTTCAGGCTTTGGTTGAGCATGGAGAACTGAAACCATGGAAAGCAAAACCACAGGTAAGGGGGGGACTACTGTAATAGAAGCCTAATACAGGTATACTTGGATATGTGATGACCAGAAGGATACACAGTGAAAAAGATTGTTTGCAGACCACCAAAAATTATTTGGCTTTTTTCCCCACAGTTTAGAATCGCTATTAGGAAAAGATTCCAGTAACGAATATATTCCCCTACTCTTTTATCAAGATAGGGCCACATGACCAGCTCTGGTTAATGCATACTGGAAACAATACGTATCACCTCTGAGTGAAGGTTTCTGTGTGCCCTGTATGCATGACACATAGTCTCTTTCTGTTGAATCATATATACTGAAGATAGTCGAAGTCCATGAAGAAAGGATCTTGGATCCTTGAAAAATTGTATGGGGCAGAAGACATTCCCCTCCCACATTTTCATCAATGATTTAAGCTATAAAATGAGAGAACAATAAACTCACACTGTGTTAATTCATCAATACTTGGCATTTTTCATAATATAACCTCACGTATTCTAACACCATAAAAGCAAAGTATTTTTATTGTCATTTTATTTTAATAAAGACAATTTCTTGAATTAATTTCATAATATTAAAATGACAAATGTTGTTATGCATAAACACCAGTGCATTTTATTTCTGAAGTGAAACAAAACTAGCATTGCTTCCAACTAAGTTTATGAATACATCAGTGAAACAAACCAAGCAAGTCATTTTTATATCAATTTTCTAGAACTATATATGCATATTCCAAGATGAGAGTAATGTATCCATTGGCTAATCACAATATACAATTGAAACTGCATAAAGATCATGGACTTTGACAACTAACAGATTTGAACTTAAAGCCTGGTTTCAAAAAGTACAAGGTGTTTGACCTTGGCAAAGTAATTTAACCTGTTTCTCATTTTTGTCATCTTGTAAATATGCATAGTATTTATAATATAGAACCATTAGGAGAAGGTAATGATGAAAAATATCAAGCAAGCACAGTTCTTGTCACTTAGTAGGTGGTCAAACACTCTAGATTTCTTCTCTTTCCCCCTTTATCTTTGTGTATCATAGGATGTCAAACAGATAATGAATAGCATCAATTATAGCTATGACATCCCCAGGACATTACTAATGAGAGTCATACATCAAAAAATTAGGATTATGTGTTATGCAACTATTTGCTGAAGCTGTTCCTACTTTAATTTTTAAGACAGTAACTTCAGAGCTTTCTAACATAACAAAATTTATATTTACCTTGAAAGCTATGCAGTACTTTGATTATAAAAGCAAACTGACAAAACTCTGCGTTTGGAATTACTACATCTTTACAAAATCCTCCAAAGCCTTTTATGTCCACATATTTCTAACTAAAAAGTAAAAATTCTGTGAAGTTCAGTAACAGCTGTGTGTGTGTGTGTGTATGTGTGAGCATGCACACGTATGTATTTGGAAATAACTCAAGAACTAAAGAAAGACCGAAGACACATTTGTGGTATGGCAACCTTGGAATTTAGTGAACAATATTTTGCTTCTTGCTCACTTTCCTTGTACACACCAGACCCACTCACCTTTATTCTTTTAATTTTGCTCTCTCCTCTTTTCACTACCAATGTCCCTCCTCTTATCTCACCCATTCTTCAAAACCCAGCTTAGGTTTCTCCTGTGCTAGAAGGCTCTCCTTAAGATTTCTCTCTTCATTAGCTGATTTTGGTCCTATTTGTTTCTATAGCAGAGGTCACAACTGGCACAGAAAATGGCACTTGGATTCTGAGGATCCAAGTCCATAGCAGAAAATTCCAATGCTACAGGAGATATTAGTGGGGAGAGGTAAACTAAAATATCAAGGAAAGTGTCCGCACACACCAATTCTGGAGGGGTCAAATGTGAGTTTGAACTCAATCCCAAGAGATGAGACCATAATAAGTGGAGAAAGATGCAGTATCTTTATGTAAGGCTAGATGATGAAAAGTTTCCAAGAGGGCAAATTTCCCTAGACTGTTCTACAGAGGATATCTTATCTTTGTGATCATAAGACTTTATTGTTTATATTCACAGATTAATTAGGATGTCAGCCTACATGGCCTGAAGTGCTACGTCTTGGTAGATAAATAACAGTGTTCTAGATATGACTTCACAATTTATTAACTGCATTATCTTAGCTATGATGCTGAACTGCTCTTGAGTCTTGGTTTAATAAAATACAGGGAGGTCAAGTAATGCCCAGCTCATGGAAGGATTGGAAATTCAATGAGATAATGCATGGAAAAAAGTTTGCAAATTCAAAAGTCTGGAGATATACTAAAGAATGTTTTAATCTGTGTATCTGAGTCCATTTGGTGTTCCTATAACAGAACATCTGAGGCTGGATAATTTATAAAGAAATAGGTTTATTTGGTTCATGAATTGGGTGACTGAAAGTCCAGGAGCATGCCATCAATCTCTGCTTGGCTTCTGGAGAGAGCGTTTTTCTGTGTCACAATGTGGTGAAGAGGCAGAAGGAAAAGTAGGTGCGAGCAAAGAGGCCAAGCATGAGACACAACCTCAATTTGCAACAACACAGTTTCACCAGGACTAATCCATTCCTGAGAAAACTAATCCAGTCTCATAAAAAGACATTAATCTCACTTTATGACCTAATCATCTCTGTAGAGTATCACCTCCCAACATTGCCACAATGGAAATTAAGGTTCCTACGTGAGCTTTGGTGGGAAACACTTAAACCACAGCACTGTGCAACAAAATTGAGCACTCGTTGAATGCTATTTATTAACGCCACTATAGACATAAAATACTCATGTTTTAACTTATAGTGAAAGCTTTTTGATGGGAGAAATCCATATATCATTATTACTAAGTCGTGTTTTAAAGTATAGGTCTAGGAGTACATTTGATATTCAACACGTTTGTTTAGTGTTCAGTGAATGATTACTCTTCTCTCTGCACAACACTTTCTAATCTTCTGGTTTCTTTTATGTTTTTTATTACAAAAAGAAATGTACATAAATGATCACTTCACACAATAAAATTAAGTTGACAATGTAAATGATGTGATTTATTACTGCATAAAATATCTGAATTCAAATCCTGGCTTTGCCACTCACACAATTTTTGAGTAAGTTGCCTAGCTTCTCTTTGTCTCTCTTTTTTTTTTTTCTAGTAAAATACTACAAGGCTACAGTAACCAAAACAGCATGGTACTGGTACCAAAACAGAGATATAGACCAATGGAACAGAACAGAGTCCTCAGAAATAATACCACACATCTACAGCCATCTGATCTTTGACAAACCTGAGAGAAACAAGAAATGGGGAAAGGATTCCCTATTTAATAAATGGTGCTGGGAAAATTGGCTAGCCATAAGTAGAAAGCTGAAACTGGATCCTTTCCTTACTCCTTATACGAAAATTAATTCAAGATGGATAAGAGACTTAAATGTTAGACCTAATACCATAAAAACCCTAGAGGAAAACCTAGGTAGTACCATTCAGGACATAGGCATGGGCAAAGATTTCATGTCTAAAACACCAAAAGCAACGGCAGCAAAAGCCAAAATTGACAAATGGGATCTAATTAAACTAAAGAGCTTCTGCACAGCAAAAGAAACTACCATCAGAGTGAACAGGCAACCTACAGAATGGGAGAAAATTTTTGCAATCTACTCATCTGACAAAGGGCTAATATCCAGAACCTACAAAGAACTCAAACAAATTTACAAGAAAAAAACAAACAACCCCATCAAAAAGTGGGCAAAGGATATGAACAGACATTTCTCAAAAGACGACATTCATACAGCCAACAGACACATGAAAAAATGCTCATCATCACTGGCCATCAGAGAAATGCAAATCAAAACCACAATGAGATACCATCTCACACCAGTTAGAATAGCGATCATTAAAAAGTCAGGAAACAACAGGTGCTGGAGAGGATGTGGAGAAATAGGAACACTTTTACACTGTTGGTGGGATTGTAAACTAGTTCAACCATTATGGAAAACAGTATGGCGATTCCTCAAGGATCTAGAACTAGATGTACCATATGACCCAGCCATCCCATTACTGGGTATATACCCAAAGGATTATAAATTATGCTGCTATAAAGACACATGCACTCGTATGTTTATTGCAGCACTATTCACAATAGCAAAGACTTGGAATCAACCCAAATGTCCATCAGTGACAGATTGGATTAAGAAAATGTGGCACATATACAACATGGAATACTATGCAGCCATCAAAAAGGATGAGTTTGTGTCCTTTGTAGGGACATGGATGCAGCTGGAAACCATCATTCTTAGCAATCTATCACAAGAACAGAAAACCAAACACCGCATGTTCTCACTCATAGGTGGGAACTGAACAATGAGATCACTTGGACTCAGGAAGGGGAATATCTCACACAGGGGCCTGTCATGGGGAGGGGGGAGGGGGGAGGGATTGCATTGGGAGTTATACCTGATGTAAATGACAAGTTGATGGGTGCAGCACACCAACATGGCACAAGTATACATATGTAACAAACCTGCACGTTATGCACATGTACCCTACAACTTAAAGTATAATAATAATAAATAAATTAAAAAAAATATTTTTTATTATTTTTTATTTATTATTTTTATTTTACTACTAGTAAAGATTTTTTTTTAATTATTATTATACTTTAAGTTCTAGGGTACATGTGCATAACGTGCAGGTTTGTTACATATGTATACCTGTGCCATGTTGGTGTGCTGCACCCATCAACTCGTCATTTACATCAGGTATAACTCCCAGTGCCATATCTCCCCGCTCCCCGCTTCCCGTGATAGGCCCTGGTGTATGATGTTCCCCTTCCCGAGTCCAAGTGATCTCATTGTTCAGTTCCCACCTATGAGTGAGAACATGCAGTGTTTGGTTTTCTGTTCTTGCGATAGTTTGCTGAGAATGATGGTTTCCAACTGCATCCATGTCCTCAGAAATAATGCCACACATCTACAGCCATCTGATCTTTGACAAACCTCAGAAAAACAAGAAATGGGGAAAGGATTCCCTATTTAATAAATGGTGCTGGGAAAATTGGCTAGCCATAAGTAGAAAGCTGAAACTGGATCCTTTCCTTACTCCTTATACGAAAATTAATTCAAGATGGAGTAGAGACTTAAATGTTAGACCTAGTACCATAAAAACCCTAGAAGAAAACCTAGGTAATACCATTCAGGACATAGGCATGGGCAAGGACTTCATGTCTAAAACTCTTTGTCTCTTTCCTAACTTAAAACTATGCTTTTCTCCATTATTCAACTGTAGAATGGAGGTACAAATAGTTTTCTCAGGGAGTTTTCAAATGGCCAAATGACTTAAGGTATGTGAAATATATAACACAGTGCTTTGCTTAGCACAAAATATTTGAACAATAAATTCTGCATTCCCTTATCTCCCTTCTGCCAATGTTGTCTCTTCCCTTGAAGGATGTGAGAGCATGGATGTTCTCACTACCTAATTGTTGATGGCATATTTTCCTGTAACCATCTCTGATTTTAATGATTATAGATATAGAGGAGGTATGTCACAATGAGTGGCTAGAAGGAAGATTTTCTTTTTAAAGTTTATATATTTTTATAAAAACAATAGCCTTGGTTGTCCCTGCTTGATAATTCCCACAGCATCCTCCTAGCTACAGATAAAAGGACTTTCTACTTCATAACAAGAAGGTTGTTTGATGTCATTTGGAAATTTTTAAAGAAGCCTATGGAAGGAAATCTAGAAATAAAATAACAGTGGCTGAATCTCAGGAGTTTCAGAGTGAAACAATACTTTATTTCTGTTCACAGGAAACTTCACCATTCAAATGAATTCACTTTTCATACAGCAACTCCTCAATTTCAGACAGAATGTTGAAAACTGGGCACATTAAATCAGAACAAAAACACTTTTGAAAACATCTTTGCAAAAGTACAATTTTGGCACAAAAAGAAGAGAATCAAGAAGGTGAACAAAATCAAAATGGAATTCAGTTCAAGGGAGACAAGTTCTCAGGTGGTTAGTTATTTGTGAAACTTGCAAAGTACCAATCAAAGGGGGAGACTATACCCATCAGTGCATATTGTTCCATAATAACTCTGATTCACTCTTTCAAACATTTAGAGTCAAGCAATTATAGGGGCCAAGGATTGTATTTTGTAGAAAATGGAGGACATAGAATTGACAGTAGCAAGCATATTTATCAGAAGTCTTTCTTCATTCCTCTCTATTCTTTTGAATCCTCTCTCTTCTTCATGGCCTCTTTCCATGCCCTACTGCATCTACAAAGCATTCCCTGACCACCGTGCCTAACCATGTTTCCTTACTCTTTCAAAATCTGCGAAGAAAGATTCTCTGCATTGTTTAGGGCTGTTCCATGTAGTAAAGTATTGGCTCTGGACTCCTGACTCCGTGGACTGAATCCCCGGCACTTGCTAATTGTGAAATCTTAGGTGACGTTATTTAAATTTTGGTACATACATTTTTTCACCTATAGAATGGGGATATTGTTAGTATAATAAATTTAACTGATAAAGGTTAAATGAGTTAAGGATGGCAACACACATCAAAAAGTACCAGAAGTGTGGTTAATAGTACACCCTGCGTTAGTTATTTTTAGTTAATATGACCATTCTACGTTCATTGGTTTCAGACCTAGAGCTGTGCAATCTTTCTAAAAGCAAATTTGTCTTAGCCACCTTATGCTGCAACTCCTTCAATGATTTTACTAATCTTTAGAAGGAAGCCCAAACTTCTTAACATGATGTTATGGTGAGCAATGCACACCTTCCCCCCTACCCAAAAACCATTCACACCCTAACACTGGAACCTATGAATATGTTACATTCCATGACAACAGGGGCTTTTCATGTCTACTGTGGGTATGAAGATTAACATTATCCTGGATTATTCAGTCTAAGCGAGTGTGTCCTTTCCTGCCTATGGTTATGAGAGAGAGACTGATGATGGAGAAGGGTCAGAGAGATGGAGGAAATGAGGCCACATACCAAGGAGTACAGGCAGAATCTAAAAGACGGGAAAGGGAAGGAAAGTGATTCTCCCACAGAGCCTCCAGAGGAGAATGTAACCCTGCAGATACCTTGCTTATTAGTCCAGGTAAATCCTATGCCAAACTTCTGATCTAATGTACTGTCAGATAATATATTTGTGTTGTTTTAAGCCATTAAGTTTGTGGTAATTTGTTAGAGCAGCCATAGGAAACCAATATATGTGATATACACAGCCTTTGAGGTTTCATGCTTGTCTTCTTCTCAGCCTACTTTCAGGGCCCTGGAGAACAAGATGGGAGAGAGGGTCTGAGGCCGATGGCCAAGCTTCTTTGTGTATAGGCAGCATTCTCATGGGTCTGATGGTGTATTTCCAGGAAAGAGACAATGCAATTATAAGGATAATGAATAGATGTCTGGTGCAGAATGAAGGGAAGGAGAAGAGGATGAGAGAATTTTAAGATGTTTTCAGATATTCCCTTGGTTTACATGTCCTTACAATGCCCAGATCTGCAAATATGATAGATTGTCACTCCCATGATTACAGTTGTTTATATAGCCAAGGAGATTTTTCAGATGTGATGAATCTCCCAAATCAGTTGATCTTTGAGAAATCATCTGAATGAGGCTTACTTTATTACATGAGCCTTTTGAATATGGATCTAGAGATCAGAGTAAGAGGAAGTAAGAGATTGAAATCTTGAGAAAGACTTCACATGTCTTTGCCTTTGAAGCTGGTTTCCAGCAAGGAACTGGGGACCTCAGTTCTGCAACCACCATAATTCTGCTAGGAATTTGAATGAGTGCTAAAGTGGACCCTTTCCCAGAGCCTCCAGAAAGAATCACTACCCTGGAAACTGTGATACTCTGAGCAGGGCAACTGTTGTGGTTGGGCCATGCTTCTACATACAGAACTATGATTTCATAAATGGTTGTTGTATCAAGCTGGTCAATGTAGGGAAATTGTGACATAGCAATAGAAAATGAATACAGGGGACAAGCTAAAGCTGCAATGGCACTTCACCCCAAGTTGCCCTCAGAATATAATGCAACTGGCACCATAAGGAGTTTAATTTCAACCCAGTGTAACGTGTGACTAAGGGCCTGGACTTTGAGGTCAGAGAGTCCCAGGTCAAATAATGGCTCGATTCTTGACTACCTGTGTAAACTTGAAAAAATTACTTAACTTCCCTAAGCCTGAGTCTGCACACATGGCTGTGATGAGGATTAAATGAGATGATTCACATAACAGATTTTGCCTGATTCCTGTTACACAAAGAGTTTGATCAAAGATGGTTATGATAGGTCTTCGTCCTCTTCTTCTTATCATCGTTTCCCTATCCCCCCTTTCTTTCTGTTGAAACTTCCCAGTATAATTGGAAAAGAATAGCAGTCAATCCTCTGGGAAGATGAAAAGGAGCAGGTTGCAAAGATTCTTGAATGCAAAGCTAAAAAAATTTACTCTGTTCAGTAGGCAACAGAAAAATCAGTCACATATTTTAACAGAGTAATTATTTTTTAGTTATTTATTTATAAATTAATAACTAGAAAGGCCTCACTCTGTAGTCCAGGCTTGATTATAGTGGCATGATCACAGCTCACTGCATTTTTGAACTCCTGGGCTCAAGTGATCCTCCCACTTTAGCCTCCAGAGTAACTGGGACTATAGTTGTGTGCCACCATACCCAGCTAAAGAGAAATTGCTTTGAAGTTTCATTATATATACTGCAAGAGCTATGTGATCTCTACATGTTTTGTTTTCTCAACTATAACATTAGAAATATATGAAGACCTACCTACCTCATACAATTGAGTAAATTAATACATGCAAAATGCATAGAAAAAGTGTCTTAGATGGTAAAGATTCAATAAGTGGAATTTTAATCTACTTATTTACTTATTCATTGTCCAATATTTACCAATGGTGTCAGAAAATGTTCTAGGAGTTGAGGATATATTTGGAGAAAGAAACAAACTTCGTGAATCTGACATTATGGTGGTAGTATTCAAACAATGAATTGAAAAGTACTTTTTAAAGTGTGTGTGTGTGTGTGTATGTGCGCACACATGTGCATGCATGTAGCATGTTAGGTGGTGACAAATGTTCCAGAGAAAAGAAGACAAAATTTATAAAAGGGAATCAAGAATGTCAGGGCAGGAGCAAGGCAGACAGGCTTCAAGTGTAAATGGATTATTCAGGAAGTTCTTACTGGGAGAATGACATTTAACCAAGACTGAATGGAAGAGGGAGAGTGCAAGCTATGAGACTTTCTAGGTGAAGAGCATTGCAGGTAGAGAGAAGAGTTAGAGCTCTAACTGGGAGCCCACCAGACATGTGTAAGGAATAGCAAGGAAGCCAACAGGACTGAAGTAGATGTGGCCAAAGGGCAGAGGGAGGGCCAAAGGAGAAGAAGCCATTGAATTAGAAGGAGAGGTAAGATTTTGTAGGTACCTCATTGCCACTGTGTTAGAATTTGGGCTCTGAGTCTGCTAGATGAGGAGCTGTTCATCGTTGCTAAGCAGAGGAGGAAGGAACACAGTCTGGCCTATATTTTGACAGCATCAGGCTGGATGCTGTGCTACAAATCGATGTAGGAGGATGAGATCTGAACCACTGAGACAAGTTAAAATAATTGAGTAGTATTTCAAATAGTATAAACGTTAAACTTCAACTACAGGTTTTAAACAAAATATTTGTTTTGGAAATCAAAATCTGCTTGCCCCAATGAATAATTTAATACATTTTGTGTAGCTGAATTAGTTTTCTTTCTCTCTCTCTTGAAATAATACAGGTAATAGATCTTTCTTATTCACAGCTCTTTGTAAATTACATGAAATTCAGCCAGCGTTTAAAGCTGGATTAAAATGCTGGCTGCCTCGTCCTCTGTTAACATTTGCTTTGTTCAGAATGTGACTACTGGATGAAGGATCAGGATGATTTAGAAAAGAAATGTATAGCATTTGTAAAGGACTTGAATGATAAATTACTGAGCATTCCCAAAATGCCAGCATCACATCACAGATCTCCTTACCTGGACTGAGGCAGCATCCAGGGTTAATCATTTCTTCTTTGGGTGCCTGGGTAGTAGAGTCTGAAATACAGGAATATCTAAGACATCGGTGGCTCTTGAGACCTTCTTTCAGCTGTGAAGTTTAGAAAGGAACAGATTTGTTACTCTGACTCACTCCATCGTTGATGGCAATACCAAATATTTATTATTTCTCTTGTTAAATGTAGACATTTAAACATTAAGCATTTATTGAGACTCTGTTATACATTAAGCACAATGCTAGGCATTGTGGTAATTTGTATTTGAATTTTAATCCTGCTTTTTAAAAGCTATACGTCCTTAGGAAAATTTTAATTCAGCCTAGCCTCAATTTTCTTATTATTTAAAGTCAGCAGAGGCAATTTCTGGCAATATGGCAGAGAAAACTTGAATAGATTCCCCTTCTACAGTCCTGTGATAAAGTTATAAAAGTTCTGGCAAAATATTTTCAATATTTTGAAAACATTAAACAATTTTAGATTAAAAAATATTTTAAAATACAAACCAATTTCTATGTAAATATATGTTGATATCCAAGTTCAAAATAAAGCAAAATATACGTGTGAAAAAAAAGTAGATAGAACTCAAAGTCATAATAATAAGGACCACTGGATACCATGGCAAAACCTAGAGGTGTTGGTCTCATTTAAAAGACAGAATGAGACACAGGATTAAGATGGTGGATGGGAAGTAGGACTAGCTTTCAGCTCCCACTTGGATGGACAGAGCAGTGTATGGAGACATATAGTGAACTTTTGTTCCAAGAACTTCAGGAAAATAACAGGAAACCTGAAAGAATTCACAGACCCCTGGAATTAACTGCATCACCACTGCAGGCTCCCCAAGATGCCAAAAATCTGTGAATCTGCTTGCTTTCTCACTGGGGAGGCTTGTGGTCTAGGGCAACTTCTCAACGCTGGTCACTGGCTGCCTGGAAATAGACTTGGTGCTCTTGGAGAGGCACAGTTGGAGTGACACCAGCCTTTAGGACTGCCTGTTGCATGGGAACAGGGTGAAGCCAGTGACTGCCAGCTTTCCCCACTTCCCTGGTGACCTGTATGACTCAGCAGAGGCAGTCATAATCCCCCTGGGAATATAACTCCACTGGACTGGGAACCATATCCTTATCCCCCACATCAGCCACAGCAAGCCCCATCCAAGGAGAGGTTGACCTCAGACATGCCTATCCTTGCCCCCTCCTGGTGGTCTTTCTCTACCCACCCTGGCAGCCAAAAACAAAGGTCATAATCTCTTGGGAGTCCTATGGTCCTGCTCACTACCTGAGAATCCTGAATACTTTACCAGCTGTCCCTACAGCAAGTTTGCATCTTCCCTATAGGACCACAGCTGATAGTCTTGAAAGCACCACCTTTCGGCTGGCAGCCAACGAACACAAAAGCAGTGCACTAAACAAAAACACAACCAAGGACCCTCACAGAGTCTACTTCACTCCCCTGCTGTCTCTGCTGGAGCAGGTGCTGGCATCCATAGCTGCAAGACCTGAAGACAGATCACATCACATGACTCTTTGCAGACACTCAGACACTCCCCAGTAACAGCCCGGAGGCCAGTAGCTCCACTGGGGGGCTAGACCCAGAAGAGCAAAAGCAATTACTACAGTTTGGCTCTCAGGAAGCCCCATTCCTAGGAAAAGGGGGAAAACACCATATAAAGGGAACACCCCATGGGACAAAAGAATCAGAACAGTAGTGCTTGAATCCAAGATGATCCCTCTGACATAGTCTACCCAAATGAGAAAGAACCAGAAAAACAATTCTGGTAATATGACAAAATAAGGTTATTTAACACCCCCAAAAGTTCATACCAGCTCACCAGCAATGGATCCAAACCAAGATAAAATCTCTGAATTACCAGAAAAATGAATTCAGAAGGTCAAATATTAAGGTAATCAAGGAGGCACCAGAGAAAGGTGAAGTCCAACTTAAAGAAACCAAAAGCATGATTTTAGATATGAAATGAACATTTTTCAGTGAAATAGCACAAATAAAAAATAATAACTTCTAGAAATCAAGGGCACAGAAAAATGCAAAATATACTGAAAATCTCAGCAATAGAATCAAACAAGCAGGTCAAGAAAGAACTTCAGAGCTCAAAGACAAGGCTTTTGAATTAACCCAATCCATCAAAAACAAAGAAAAAAGAATTAGAAAAATGAACAAAGCCTCCAAGAAGTGTAGGACTATGTTAAATGTCCATATCTAAGAATAATCAGTGCTCTTCAGGAAGAAGAGAAATCCAAAAGTTTGGAAAATGTATTTGGGGGAAAAATCAAAGAAAATTCCCCCAGTGTTGCTGTAGATCTAGACATCCAAATACAAGAAGCTCATAAAGCACCTGAGAAATTCATTACAAAAGATCATCTAGGCACATGGTCATCAGGTTATTACAGTTCAGCTGTCAGAAAGCCCCAGATTATCTAAAATCAAGACAAAAGAAAGAATTTTAAGAGCTGTGAGATGAAAGCATCAGGTAGCCTATAAAGAAAACCTATCAGATTAACAGCAGATTTCTCACCAGAAACCATACAAGCTAGAAGCAATTGGGGTCCTATTTTTAACCTCCTTAAACAAAACAATTATCAGCCAATAATTTTATACCCAGTGAAGCTAAGCTTCATAAATGAAGAAAAGATACAGTCTTTTCCACACAAACATATGCTGAGAGGATTCACCACTACCAAGCCAGAACTATAAGAACTGCTAAAAGGAGCTCTAAATTTTGAAACAAACCCTAAAAATACATCAAAATAGAATCTCCTTAAAGCATACATTTCACAGGACCTATATAACAATAACACAAGAGGGGAAAAACAAGGTATCCTGGCAAAAAAAAAAAAAAAAAAAAAAAAGCATGATGAATAGAATAGTACCTCATCTCTCATTACTACCATTGAATGTAAATGGCCTAAAGGCTCCACTTGAAAGATACAGAATGGCAGAATGAATAAGAATTCACCAACCAAGTGTCTGTTGTCTTCAAAAGATCCACCTAACACATAAAGACTCCCATAAACTTAAGGTAAAGGGGTGGACAAAGATATTCCATGCAATGGACACCAAAAGCAAGCAAGAGTAGCTATTCTTATGTCAGACAGAACAAACTTTAAAGCAACAGCAGTTAAAAAAAAAAGAGAGACATTAATGATTAAAGGACTAACAGGAAAATATCACAATTCTAAATATATATATACATATCACTGGAGCTCACAAATTTATAAAGCAATTAGTACTAGACCTAAGGAATGAGATAGATGGCAACACAATAATAGTGGGGGACTTTATACTCCACTGACAGCAGTAGACAGGCCATCAAAACAGAAGGTCAACAACAACAACAAAAAACAATGAACTCGCCGGGCACGGTGGCTTACGCCTATCATTCCAGCATTTTGGGAGGCCAAGGCACGGGCAGATCACAAGGTCAGGAGTTCGAGACCAGCCTGACCAACATGGTGAAACCCCATCTCTACTAAAAATGCAAAAATTAGCTGGGCGTGGTGGTGGGTGCCTGTAATCCCAGCTACTCAGGAGGCTGAGGCAGGAGAATTGCTTGAACCCAGGAGGTGAAGGTTGCAGTGAGCCGAGATCATACCATTGCACTCCAGCCTGGGTGACAGAGTGAGACTCCGTCTCAAAAAAAAAAAAAAAAAAAAAAAAAAAAAAGAAACAATGAGCTTAAATACTCTACAACAAATGGACTTAACTGATATTTACAGAATATTCTATCCAACAACTGCAGAATATACATTCTATTCATCAGCACATGGAACATTCCCCAAGATAGGCCACAAAACAAGTCTCAGTAACTTTAAGAAAATCAAAATTATATCAAGGAAATTAAAATTATATCACTCTTAGACCCCAGTGGAATACAACTGAAAACTCACTCCAAAAGGAATTCTCAAAACCATGCAAATACATGGAAATTAAATAACCTGCTCCTGAATGACCATTGAGTCAACAATGAAATCAAGATGAAAATTTAAAAATTATTTGAACTGAACTATAATGGGGACACAACCTATCAAAACCTTTGGGATATGGCAAAAGCAGGGCTAAGAGGAAAGTTCATAGCATTAAATGTCTGCATCAAAAACTCTGGAAGACCACAAATAAACAATCTCAGGTCACACCTCATAGAACTGGAGAAACAAGAACAATTCAAACCCAAACCCAGAAGAAGAAAAGAGATAATGATCAGAGTAGAAATAAATGAAATTGAAACAAAAAAACTACAAAAGATAAATGAAAAAAACACAGCTGGTTCTTTGTAAAGATAAATAAAATTGATAGACTGTTAACAAGATTAACCAAAAAGACAAGAGTGAAGATCCAAACAAACTCGATTAGATATGAAACCAGGGATATTACAGCTTGAGAACAGAACTACAAAAGATTATTCAAGGCTACTATGAATACCTTTACATGCACAAACTAGAAAACCTAAAGGAGCGGGATAAATAAATAGAAATATACAACTTCACTAGATTAAACCAGCAAGTTATGGAATCTCCGAACAGGCCAATAACAAGCAGTGAGATTGAAATGGTATTTTAAAAAATGTCAACAGAAAAAAGTCCAGGACCAGATGGATTCACAGCTAAATTATATCAGACATTCAACTAAGAATTGGTACCAACCCTATTGACATTATTCCACAGGATAGAGAAAGGAAATCCTCCTTAAATCGTTCTATGAAGCCAATATTACCCTACTATCAAAACCAGGAAAAGACATAACAAAGAAGGAAAACTACAGACCAATATCCCTGATAAATATAGATGCAAAAATCCTCAACAAAATACTAGTGAACAAAATCCAATAGTATATCAAAAAGATAACCTACCATGATCAAGTGGGTTTCATACCAGAGATGTAGGGATGGTTTTACATATGTAAGTCAGTAAGTGTGATACAGTACATAAACAAAACTGAAAACAAAAATCACATGTTCATTCCAATAGATGCAGAAAAAGCATTTGACAAAATCCAGAATCCTTTTTTTTTTTTATTCAAACTCTCAGCAAAACCGGCATAGAAGAGACATTCCTTAAGGTAATAAAAGCCATCTATGACAAACCCACATCCAACATTATACTGAATGGGGAAAAGTTGAAATCACTTCCTCTTGAGAACTGGAACAAGACAAGGATGTCCACGTTCACCACTTCTCTTCATTACAGTACTGGAAGTCCTAGCCAGTTCAATGAGACAAGGGAAAGAAATAAAGGGCATCCAAATTGGTAAAAAGGAAGTCAAACTGCTACTGTTTGCTGATGATATGATTGCATACCTAGAAAACCCTAAAGAATCATTCAAAAAGCTCCTAGAACTGGTTTCAGCAAAATTTCAGGATACAAAACTGTTGTACACATATTAGTAACTTGTTATACACCAACAGTAACCGAGCTGAAAATCAAATAAAAAACTCAACCCCTTTTACAACAGCTGCAAAAAAAAAAAAAAAAAAAAAAAAAGGAATATACTTCACCAAGGACATGAAAAACTTCTCCAAGGTAAACTACAAAACACTGCTGAAAGAAACTGTGGATGACACAAACAAATGGAAACACATCCCATGCTCATGGATGGGTAGAATCAATAGTGTGAAAATGACTACACTGCCAAAAGCAATCTACAAATTCAATGCAATTCCCATAAAAACACCACCATCAAAAAAAAAATACTAAAATTCATATGGAACCAAAAAAGAACCTACATAGCCAAAGCAAGACTATGCAAAAAGAGCAAATATGGAGGCATCACATTATCCAACTTCAAACTATAGTATAAGGCATAGACATCAAAACACCACGGTAGTGGTATAAAAATAGGCACATAGACCAATGAAACAGAATATAGAACCCAGAAATAAAGCCAAATCCAGTCACCTGAGCTTTGACAAAGCAAACAAAAACGTGAAGTAGGAAAAGGACACCCTATTCAAAAAATGGTGCTGGGATAATTGGTAAGTCACATGTAGGAGAATGAAACTGGATCCTCATCTCTCACATTATACAAAAATCAACTCAAGATGGATCAAAGACTTAAGTCTAAGATCTGAAACCATAAAGATTCTATAAGATATCATCAGAAAAAAACCTTCTAGACATTGGCTTAGGCAAGGACTTCATGACCAAGAACCCCAAAGCAAATGCAACAAAAATAAAGATAAATAGGTGGGACTTAATTAAACTAAAAAGCTTCTGCACAGCAATAGAAATAATCAGAAGAGCTAACAGATAACCCACAGAATGGGAGAAAATCTTCACAGTCTATGCATCCAACAAAGGACTAATATCCAAAATCTACAAAAAACACAAACAAATCAGCAAGGAAAAAACAATTTCATCAAAAAGTGGGCTAAAGACATGAATAGACAATTCTCAAAAGAAGGTATACAAATGACCAAGTATATGGAAAAAATGCTGAACATCACTAATTATCAGGGAAATGCAAGTCAAAACCACAATGCAATACCACCTCATTTCTGCAAGAATGGATGTAGTAAAAAAAATCAAAAAATAATACAGTATGGTGAAAAGGGAACACTTTTACACTTTTGGTGGGAATGTAAACTGGTACAACAACTATGGAAAACAGTGTGGAGATTCCTTAAAGAACTGAAAGTAGATCTATTGTTTGATTCTGCCATCCCACTACTAGGTATCTACCCAGAGGAAAATAAGTCATTATAACATAGATACTTGCAGACACGTGTTTACAGCAGACACGTGTTTACAGCAGCACAATTTGCAATTGCAAAAATATGGGACCACCCCAAATGCCTATCAATGAACAAATGGATAAAGAAAATGTGGTATATATGTACCAAGGAATACTACTCAGCCATAAAAAGGAATGAAATAATGGCATTTGCAGCAACCTGGATGGAATCTGGGACTGTTGTTCTAAGTGAAGTAAGTCAGGAATGAAACGTCAGACATTGTATGTTCTCACTCATATGTGGGAGCTAGACTATGAGGACACAAGTTATAAGAATGATTCACTGGACTTTTTGACTCAGGGGAAAGGGTGGGGGGTGCTGAGAAATAAAAGACTACACATTGCATACAGGGTACACTGCTTGGGTGATGGGTGCACCAAAATCTCAGAAATCACCACTAAAGAGCTTATTCATGAAACCAAACACCACCTGTTCCTCAAAAACCTATTGAAATTAAATAATAATAATAATAATAATAATAATAATAATAATAAACAGAATGGCTGGGGGCCTAGAGTTCTAAAGCCTTCACAGGAGTAAAAGCAAAGACCTCTGGCCACTGGAACCAAGATCCTAAACATTAAAGTAGTACCTCCTCCTCAAATATAGATACTGACAAATGCTTCTACAAGTTTATGGATGCAGTGAAAAATCCTGCCTATGTTCTAGGCTTTGGACAGTTTAAACTAAAAAAAAAAAAAGTCACTATTGAGAATGTGAAATTCTAGGGTGTGCCACCTAAGATTATGGGATCTGAATTTATTAGGTATATTTGGGGCTAGAAGCCCAAACCAAGAAAATCACATACAAATAGGAAAGGACCTTTGAAATCCACAGAAACTCTTCAGAGACAACACAGAACTGTTCGATAGGTTCATTCACAGGATTCTTGTGAATCCTGCAAGTCCACTGGAGATGAGCTCACATTCAAAAAGTACACAAGTGATGTCAACCATGCAAAAGGAAGTCAGGCTAGGTATGGTAGTTCACACCTGTAATCTCAGCACTTTGGGAGGCCGAGGCAGGAGGATTGCTTGAGTCCAGGAGTTTGAGATCAGTCTGAGCAACACAGTGAAACCCCATCTACACAAAGAATAAAAATATTATCCAGGCATGGAGGTACGTGCTGGTAGTACTTGTTATTTGGGAGGCTGAGGTGGGAGGGTCACTCTAACTCAGAAATTTGATGCTGCAGTGAGCCATGATCATGCCATTGCACTTTAGCGTGGGCAACAGAGCAAGATCCTGTCTATTAAAAAATAAATAAATAAAAGAGAGAAAAAAATGAATGGTCAATAAAAAATGAAGATACAATAAATAGAATCAGTGCTCTAAGAATTAAGATAATAATTATATGTTTGGTATATATATTTATATGGAATATATATAATATATATGTGGTATATATATTCCATATTATATATGTGGAATATATATAATATATATAATATAAATATATATGCCACATATATAAATATAAATGTATTTATATATAATGCATTTATATATAAATGTATTTATAATTGTATTTGGAATGTATATTTATATTCTATATATATTCTAGATAAATATATATCAAATATATTTTGAGGAATAAAATAACCAAAGTTGTAGAGTGAATTTTCCAAAATCATGCATCTTTCTAAATTTAACAAATTTTCTGAAAAACATTTGGAAAATCCTTATAGAGCGATTATTCTAAAAGTAATAAGCAAGTTGTCAAAGAGCTATTTCCCACTTCCTGAAAACCATATGACCAGATAGTTTTACAGGGGAATTCTGCAAAGTTTTATATAATACAATATTTCAATAATAGTTAAGCAGCTCTACAACATAAACAGAAGCTTCAAAAATTAATTTTTTAAAGTTAGCATAAAATTGGTACCAAAACTTAACAAAGATTGCCTTGATTGTCTTAATATTTCAGTTTTTATGTGAGATACTACATGTTACAAATTTAAGGTAACCATTAAAACAATAAAAATGAAATCCATAACTTCCCACTAAACAAAGAACGAACACTTGTTTAAAGATATCTGCTAACAGTGATTCTCAGATTAAATGTATGCATTCCAGCTTTATGCTATTTATGAGATTTCTCTAAGTTAATGAAATAGAGTGGTTTAAAGTAGAAAAGACTATTTCAATATTGTAATAATAATACCTAATTATATATATTTTAAGATAAAATTTCCATTAAGTTCTAATAGCATAATTATTTTATGATTAAAATTTTGCTTTTATTTACTTATACATCTGCAGAAATAGAATTATAGAAAAAAAATAAATAAAATAGTGGCTTTTAAAAATATACCTGCCTCAGAATTTAAATATAAATTAACAAATGATGATCGTATAGATTTTTTTTTTCAACTTTTATGTTGCGGGATACATGTGCAGTATGTGCAGATTTGTTACACAGGTATATGTATGTCATGGTGGTTTGCAGAACAGATCAACCTACATATTAATACCCGCATCTATTAGCTATTGTTCCTGATGCTCTCCTTCCCCCCTGACACCCTGACAGGCCCCAGTGTGTTTTGCTCCCCTTTATGTGTTCATATGTTCTCATGGTTCAGCTCCTACTTATAAGTGAGAATATCCAGCATTTGGTTTCTTGTTCTTGTGTTAGTTTGATGAGGATAATGGCTTCCAGCTCCATCCATGTTCCTGCAAAGGACATGATCGTGTTCCTTTTTATGGCTGCATACTATCTTATAGACTATTTGAAAGGAGTCGTTAGCAATATAAAATTAATGAAGTCATAAAAAACACTCTATCAATCTTTGCAGTCACAGAGTAATTTTAACAATATTGAATAATTGATAATTTATAGCACACCTTGCCTGAATATAATGCAATTAAGTTAGATATATACATATATACTCACAATAAAATACCTGTCAAAACCAGTAGATTTTGACTAAATCTGTTTTTATTCAGACAATATGTATGTGTGTGTGTGTGTGTATATATATGTATATATACATATAATGTATATACACATACACACACAAAATATATATATTTTATGAGATTGTCAGTCAACTGGGGCCACAAGATAAGGCAGAGAAAAGGCTCAGGAAGACAAAGTTCGTTACACTCAAAGGTCCTAGAGACAAGAGCCACAGCTACTGAAGAGGGTCTGGTGGACCAGGGAAAACCATTAATACAGAGCCTGGACTGGGGGTTTCACATGCTGTGGTCTGAATGTTTCTGCTCTTCCAAAATGCATATGTTGAAACCTAACCCTAAAGGTGATGGTGTTGTGAGGTGAGGACTTTGGGAAATGATTAGGTCATGTGTCTGGAGTCCCTGCAAATGGGATTAACACCCTTACAAGGATTAACACCCTTACGAAGGGCTGTGTAGACCAAAGTTCTCTTCTACCATGTGAGAACACAGCTAAAATGTGCTATCTATGAACCAGAAAGCCAGCTCTCACCAGACAGGGAACTGCCAGCAACCCCATCCTCCAGAATTGTGTGAAATAAATTTCTGTTGTTTATAAGCCATCCAGGTTACCATAATTTGTTACAGCAGCCCGAATGGATGGCGATATCAAGGGAAAAGCAATGCAGGGTAGGATGAACAGTTTAGAATCGGCTAGTTGGGATAGTTCTAGCATGCTCTGGGGCATGGGGTGGTCTCTAGTTGCCTGGTATCTGATGCTGGAAGCAGAGGAATATTGCCTGCTGGGGTACATAGGTTTAGTTTATATATCAAAGGCATGCTCCTTGCTGGGCCCTTTGTTATCTCTGAAAATTGGCTGGCTATGGGGGAAGAGGAGATAGTCTCTCTCCCACCCCGTGGAAACGTTTTTTTAAGATCATAATATATAGAGAATTTTAAACACACACACATATATAAGATTTTTAAATGTTTTGCTTTTAAAAAATGCTTTTGCTATTGTGCTATTGTGCTTATCAAAAGCAAAGCATTTAAAAATAATTCTTGAGTCAAAGAGAAAATAATGGAATTGTGAAATATTTAGGAATAAATGGCAAAGAAAACACCACATATAAAAAAATTGAGGAATGCAGTGAATGCTATACTTGTAGGAGAGGGCACAGGTAGACAGGATTTGTAGCCATAGATATTCATACAAGAAAAGAAGAAAAATTATAATTATAAATGGCCTTCTTCAACTCAAGAACTTAATGATAAAGAAACAAAGAACCATGCACATCAAAAAAAGGAGATGAAAACAATAAAAACAACAGGATAAATAAGAGTAAGCGAAGATATCAGTAAAAAGAGCCATGCAACTCCAAAAAGAGCTGATGCCCAGTAAAAGTAGCTTCTGCCTTCACCATCACAATTGCCTACCTTTGGCTTTGTCAAACTGATGGGAACTAGTTTTCTATCATATTCTGCTATAACATATGAAAGTTTCAGCTGGATGTTAAGAAAGTACAAAGCTGCAGAGAGTGTGTCATTTTCAAACCAACTCAACTGGTGGAAAATGCAGGGAAAGGAGTAGGCTCCGCTTCAAACGTTTTGCATCTTAATCTCATTTAATCTTTCTAACACTTGTACCATTTAACTGTGGCCACAATAATGCTGTGTAAAAACCACTCTCAAAATTTCAGAAGCATGTAATTAGCATTTATTTATCTTATATGTCCATAGGTCTGTTGGGGATTGGCCAATCCAACAGGGCTCAGTTTAAGGTAGCTCTGTCTCCGTTGTCTCTCATTCTGAGCTCAGTAGCAGTCATGGTTCTGGGCAAGCTCTTGCCATGGTGATACCAATGATGCCAAAGAGTAAGCCCAACTGTACTAGTTATTTCAGGACCTCTGCTTATGAATGTGAAAGCAAGTCCTATTTTTTATTCCAAAATTCAGGGTGGAAAAAGTTATTCTGGCTTCCTAATAAGAGGAACAATAAAGTCACATGGAAAAGTGGGTGCAGGTAGACACGAAAATTGGGATGATTAATAATACATTCTATACAATCCAGGATAGTAGACACTGTTGATATACATCTCAGTAAATTTCTGAAAAGAAGAAAAATAAGAAAACCTAGAAAGAGTGCTGCAGGGCACCTAAAAATCAATTTTCAGAGCCTAGTGGGGGAAATAAGACTTCCATAAATATGAGTGGAAGAAGGTTTCATAGTTTCTGCAGTTCAGTACTTACTCTACTGAAGAAACCTTGCTAGGCACTAGGGACACACTAGTGAGTATAAGTTGACATAAATTCTGTCCTCAGGATGCTACCAGTACATAGCCAGAAAACAGGAAAATATTAGGTAAGTTAATGTACAATGTCATACTTTTTATTGTGATGAATGGCATGAAGGAAATGTCCATGCTGTTATTGCATAAAGGAGATAGTGACTTAATCTGGGTGTCAGATAGGATCCCTGAGGAAATCATGATGAAACTGAGACGTGAAGAATTAGCAGGCATTTTGAAGCCTTAGACAGGGGGGAAAAGCATTACCAGCAGAAGGAAGTTTATTTACCAAAACTCTGTCATCGGGGTAACATATGAGTGGCCAGAGTAAAGAGTGTGGAATAAGATGAGACTGGAGATATGGCCAGAGCTAGAGCCTTTGTGGGGCCATGTGGGACAGGTGGAGGACTTGGGTCTTTATCCCAAGAAAAATGGAAAGTCATTAAAAATCTTTCACAGGGGCATAACATCATCAGGCTTTCACTTTGGAAATATTATTCTGGCTACAATGTGTAATAAAATGGGCATGATGCAGGAGTGAACGGTGGGAGGGCACAGTGAGGAGTTGCTTTCAGTGCACCTGCTGATGAGAGACGACAATAGCTGGAGAAGAATGAACCTGCACAGGGGGTGGAGGAAAAGCTAGAATGTTGGAATAAGCAATTAAGAGGTATTACTTAGTTATTGTGGAGAAAATTGTTATTTCCCAAAACAGAAAGAAAGAAGGGTTGATGAACAATACCCTGAGAGATCAGGAACTAGTGGAGGTCACTAGTAATCTTAATGTGAATTGTTTCAAGGGAGTGGATGGGAGGTGGCTAAATCTTGACTGTAGTGGGCTGAGGGATGAATGGAAGAGAGATCACTTTTGAGAATTTAATTGCTGAAGGAAAGAGAGAGAGCGGGAGTTAGAGATATGATTCTGATATAATTTTGGGGGTTTTTTATTCTGTTCATGATTAGAGACTTAAGACAATTTAAATGCAGTCATAAAGGATCCAGTTGAGAAGAAGAGATTTAAAATATTTAGAAAATGGGGATAGTCAATAATTTAAAATTTAAGGAAATACTTAAAGATAAAAATAAAGGCAATAAAGCAGTCTAGCCATTTTAACAGGGCAAATTGTCAGGCAAGAATAGCAAAAGCTGTAAAAAAGAAAATACAGACTTGTCTAGCACCGAGGCCATTCCCTGAGCCACATTTGCAAATACCATCAAGAATTACTTAATGAAAATGAGCAAGTTAATGTGAACCTTCGCTGTAAAATTTATAGTATATGCTTGTTTATGTGTGTTTACAGTAAAAAATAAAGGATTCTCATTATCGAATGCAGACTCAGTCATTTCTACAAATAACAGTCCTGAGTTTAGTAATACTTTTGGCATTATCATAAATAGATAACTACTTTGGATAGAGCTACATGGATATTAGAGAAAAAGTTCATATGCCTAACATTAGTAAGGCCAGGTAAAATCCCCTCAGAGTCTATATTTAAAAAAAACTCTGTTTGAGAATGGAGCTCATTTCAGATGAGTGACATGAAAAATCTAGAATTTAGAATGTTACACTGAATAAATCCCTAATGAAGAGAGAAGGCATACACATTTAATTTTATCTTAATCTCATGATTTTATAATGTAGCTCATACAGTAAGATTTTTGTGCCTCCTATTTACCCTTCCTCCCCAAGCTGATCTGCACGAACCTCTCCTGGCAGTCTCTCATGTTCCATCTCCTTGACAATATAAGTCAGCCTCGGGTGTCAGTGCATTCGGCATGTATTGACTTTTTAATTTTTTATTTTGACATTCTAATGATCTCTCTATAGATTTACACTGAAATCATGTTGCCATTTTCTTGGCACTTTAGGTATTTTTGACTTTGTATTGTTCTTAAGGGAGGGGTGTGTGTGTGTGTGTGTGTGTGTGTGTGTGTGTGTGTGAGTGTGTGTGTTCAGTTTCTAGCGGTCTTCTGTTGGATAGAGAAGAGCAGACTAAAGCTAAAGGAGATCAATTTCACTTTCGGATTATCTGAAATTTTGATAACTGAAAAACATCTTGGACAATTCATAATTTGATGACTCCAGGTTTCCTAAACAATGCAAATAGTAATATTAATAGATACAGACATTTTGGAATGTAATGGAGAAATATATGTTACATTTAAAATATACAAACCCTTTGACCCAGTAAGTCTACAGTGCCAAATCTTTTTCTATATGTATATGCACACACACATACACACATATACATACACACACACACATACTATATATAGGCATTATTATGACAAAAGCATGAACATAAACTCATTGTCCTTCAAAAGGAAAGTAATTAGAAAAATTATGACATGGCTATACTATACAACACTATACAAACCTTCAAAACAGTGACTTATGTCCTCATGCAAGGACCTGGAGGGGTGTTCACTAACCAAAGGTTGGTACTTCAAATAGAAAATAAGCGATGGCTCAATTTAAAATGTGCAATCAATTTGGATAGATATTTTGCAAAAGAAATTTCAATAAACATATGGAAAGCCATTCATTCTCAGAACATCAGAAATATCTCAATAAAAGTCGCAGTTAGATACCACACATCCACTTTTAAAAACACTGAATGTCACTGCTGTTGATGATAAGGAGCTCCTGGAACTCATAGATTGCTGGCAGAAATGAAAATCTAGAATTATAGATTAAAACTGAACGTAAAAATATCATAATTCAGCACTCTTCCTCTTAGGTATATGCTAGGCATATATGTGCATATATGTGTTTAAAAGGTCATGCAGAATAACATACATAACAAGCATTATAGCTCCTTCAAACTGGTAACAATCCTCATATTCATAAGCAGATTGAAGACACAGGTTAGGGTATATTCATACCATGGAATACTATACAGCAATATAAATAAACCAATTCCTATTGCATACACTGATATAGATAAACATCACAAACATAATTTGGAGTAAAATAAGTCAATGCAAAGGAACATATACTCAATGATTTTATTTACATAAAGTTCAAACACAAGTAAAACTAATTTATGGTGAATGGCCTAATTTTTCTAAAATAAAAGGGTAGGTCATTTCAACCCATACCCCAACAAAAAGTACTCAAACTAGCAATAATAATATTTTAATATTATTACTGTATAAAATTGTGTTGAAATACTATAACACATGGCTAAAAGAAGCAAATGTTCTAAATTATAATAAACAGTTGTTTTAGTGATGGTACAACTGTTAACATAAGAATGTTACAATAGTTACATAAAAAAATTTTCAAAATGCTTGCTCTTATTGAGAGATACAACAGTCTTAAACTAAAAGAATGGGGTTTGCATTCTCTTACTTTACTTCCTAAAATATCATTTTCCTTATTTGTAAAATGCATTGCTAAGTAATATCTACCTCACAAAGTTGTAATAAGGATTCAATGAAATTATGTAAGCACATGCATTTCAAAAGCCTAAAATTACTAATAAATGCAACTTCTTGTTCATATAAATGGCTCTAACAATTTTCAAGTGGTTTTTTGTGCTAATGTACAAGTAAACATTTTTCAGATCTTATTTTTGTTTTTTCTTCTTCCAAGCAAATTGCATATTAGAATTCATCTGCTATAAATATGTGTCATTTTGAAGTATTTGCACATAATTTGGTTCTATTTTACAAGTTTCTACCTCACTTGAGTACCGGCACCTTTCAAAAATAACATATTACTGTAGTGTCTACATCAGTGTTTCTCATCTTTTAGGTTTATTATTTTTAATTAACACCAACTAATGAATCTTTCTAGATATCATT
The DNA here is from genome assembly GCF_049350105.2 of Macaca mulatta. Taxonomy (NCBI): domain Eukaryota; kingdom Metazoa; phylum Chordata; class Mammalia; order Primates; family Cercopithecidae; genus Macaca; species Macaca mulatta. Next base: position 13,567,727 of record NC_133410.1, read on the forward strand.
TTTCTAATTGATATCCATGAAATTTCAATACTACAGATAAACACTCCATGTTTATGTAGTGTATGTAGATTTGTACTTCACAGATGAAAAGAGGAAAATCCCCTCCTCTTCTGCCAAGAACAAATTTTCACTTCTTTGGATGCAGTTGAGATATATGATCCAGAATAAAGCTCATTTTAAACTTATATTTCCATTCATATTGCACAAGTCAATATTTGGAAAGTGCTTAGAATAGTGTCTGGTACAAGTTAGGTTTTATCTAGGTGTCTATTCATTAAATAAATTCTGTGGGCAGTTCAGGTAGAAACACACAATTAATGCTAATTACAGTTTGAAATCATGCTTTCTGAGCTTTCTTGTTTATGAATCCCATAAGAAAAAAAATTCTTAACATGCGCCACAAATGCCTGCATCGTTTGTCAATTGATTAGTTATATACAATATGCTTTGTAATATAAACATAAACACAGGAACTACAGAAGAGGTAAAACTTACGTAGAAAGAGAAATTCAAGTATTTTCCTCCCACATCCCAATCACATCTATATCAGTGAGAGGACTCTGATTTAAACACATAATGCTGTCTATGTTCATATAAGAACAAACTTTTTTCATGTTCCACTTTACATTGTCAAGGTCCTTTTGCATTAAATGTCATACTTGACCCACATGACTGCTCTGTGAGACTGAGATAAGCCAAGCCAGTAGTAGTCCCCCTACAGTCAAATGAAGCTGAGAATCAGAAAAGTCAACATGTCTTGAGCGAGCTGTGTGAGTACACAGTCAGAATCATTGCTGAATGTCATATTGCCTCTTTGACTGCTAAGAGTTGACTTACCATAATTCTTAAGGGTCCTAGGATTTTTGAAATGGTCACTGAGCCTTGGCTTCAACTTAAAGTCCCCAGCTCCATTAGCCCCTAACAAGAGAGTCAGTCTGTCCTCTGAAGCTTTGAAGGAGGACATTGACTTCTCCTCTGTAGCTATAAAAGCCCTAGATGGCATCTTCGTCCAATAGGACGCCATTATGTCTACATCAAAAATCTGTTGTTTAGTGTGGTCACCTTCACCAGTAATCGTAGATAGATCTTCTTGATAATTTGCTGCAGCTAGTGCATCAGAACTTTCAGCTTCACCTTGCACTTTTATGTTATGGATAGTGTCCTTCCTTAAACCTCATGAACCTATCTCTGTTAGTTTCAGACTTTTCTTTGGCAGCTCTCTCACCTTTCTCAGTCTTTACAGAACTGAAGAGAGTTAGGGCCTTGCTCTGCATTAGGCCTTCGATTAAGGAAATATTGTGGCTGGTCTGATCGTCTATCTAGATCATATCAGCAATAGGCTGTTTTGAATTTCCTTCAAGAATGTTTTCTTTTCACTTATAACTTGGCTGTTTGGCACAAGAAGCCTAACTTTCAGCCTGTCTCAGCATTCAGCATGCTTCCTGCATATTTAAAGTGAGAGATATGCAACTCTTTCTTTCACTTGAATAGAGTCCATTGTAGGATTTGGTTGGCCAAATTTTAATATTGCTTTTTCTCAGGTAATAGGGCAGCCCACGTTGAAAGAAAGAGATGGAAAATGGCCAGTCAGTGAATGGAGCAGTCAGAAAATATACAATATTTATCCATTAAGCTTGCTATCTTATCTGGGCACAGCTGGTGACATCTCAAAACAATTTCACTAGTAACATCAAAGATCACTGATCACAGATCACCATAATGACATAATAATGATGAAAGAATTTGAAATATTATGAGAATTACCATAATGTGACACAGAGACATGAAGTTAGCATATGCTGTTGAAAATATAGGCTTGCTCAACACAGGGTTGCTACAAACCTTCAATTTGAAAGAAAAAACACAACACTATCTGCAAAGTGCAATAAAGCAAAGCACAATAAAACAAGGTATGCTTGTACGAAGAGGATGCTTGGGGAAAGCCACTGAATGTGGTAAATTTTGTGCAGACCTCTGAATGTATGACAGAGTGAATCGTGGATTTCTGAAGGAATAGCATCCCATGCTAAAAAGACATCAACTTGAGGAGTGGACTGAATGTGTTCAAGGAAAGTAAGGAGGCCAGTGTGGTTTGCACCACTGGAAATAGAGCCTTTAATTTTACAGGCAATGGGAGAGGAAAAGGAAGGTTGCAAAAAGACACAAGGGAAAATGAGCCTGCATGCTTTCCCATAATCAAGCTCATTTTCTTTCTAATGTTGGAAGTGGGATTTGAAAGACTAATCTAAGAGACTGTTCTAAGGCTTCTCCAGTTAAATAACCCCAGTGTTGATATTCATATCCAGGCCAGACCAAAATCCCAGAATATTTCCCCACTACTCCCGATGTGCACTCACTGCTCGCTGGCTTTACACAAGAGAGGTGTTTATGGAAACCTTAGCCATGCTTGTAAGCTCTACCTTCTTGCTTCCTGAATTGTTTGCAAGTTTTCAATTCAACAGGACTACACAAAGAGACTTTCAGCAACGGATTTACTTTTCTTTGAAACTTTTATTTTAGGTTCCGCAGGTACATGTGCAGATTTGTTACATGGGTAAATTAAGTGTTGTTGAAGTTTGGTGTACAGATTGTTTTGTCACCTATGTAATAAAAATAGAGCTTAATATGTAGTTTTTTGAACCTCACCCTCCTCCCACCCTCCACCTTTAAGTGGGACCTGGTATCTGTTTTCTTCTTTGTGTTCATGTGTACTCAATGTTTAGCTCCCACTTATTAGTGAGAATGTATATATTTGGTTTTTTATTCCTTTACTAATTCCCTTAGAAAAATGGTCTTCAATTGCAACCATGTTGCTGCAAAGGACACGATCTTGTTCTTTTTATGGCTGTGTGTAGTATTCCATGGTGTATATGTACCATGTTGTCTTTGTTGTCATGATGTATATGTACCATGTCTTTGCTATTGTGAATGGTACTGTGATTAACATACACGTGCATGTGCCTTTATAGAACAATTTATATTCCTTTGGGAACATACCCAAAAATGGGATTGCTGAGTTGAATGTTAGTTCTACTTTAAGTTCTTTGAGAAATCTCCAAACTGCTTTCCACAGTGGCTAAATTAATTTATACTCCCAATAGCAGTGTAAAAGTGTTCCTTTTTTCTTGCAACCTCATCATCATCTGTTATTTTTTGACTTTTTAATAATAGCCATTCTGACTGGTGTGAGATGGTATGCTACTATGGTTTTGATTTGCATTTCTCTATTCATTAGTGATGTTGAACATTTTTTTTCATATTCTTGTTGGCCATGTGTATGTTTTCTTTGAAGAAGTGTCTGTTCATGTCCTTTGCCCATTTTTTAAAAGGTGGTTGTTTGGTTTTTGCTTGTAAATTTAAGTTTCCTATAGACTTTGATATTAGACCTTTGTCATAAACATAGTTTGAAAATATTTTCTCTCATTCTGTGTGCTGTCTGTTTACTTTGTTGGCAGTTTCCTTTGCTGTGCAGAAATCCTTTAGTTTAATCAAATTCCATTTGTCAATTTTTGTTTTTACTACAATTACTTTTGGCAATTGCATCATGAAATCTTAGCCAGGGCTTAAGTGCAGAGTGATATTTCCCATGTTTTCTTCTAGGGTTTTTATAATTTTAAATTTTATGTTTAAGTCTTTAATCCATTTTGAATTTAATACGGTGAAAGAAAACAGTCCAGTTTCAACCTTCTACATATGGCTAGCCTGTTATCCCAGCACCATTTATTGAGTATGGAGTCTTTCCTCATTGTTTATCTTTGTCAACTTTGCTGAAAATCAGATGATTGTAGGTGTGCAGCTTTATTTCTGTGTTCTCCATTCTGTTCCGTTAGTCTATGTGTCTGTTTTGGTGCCAGAAACATGCTGCTTTGGTTACTGTAGCCTTGTAGTACAGTTTGTAGTACAGTTTGATATCAGGTAATGTGATTCCTCTGGCTTTTTTTTTTTTTTTTTTTTTTTTTTTTTTTTTTTTTAAGGATTGCTTTGGCTATTTGAGCTCTGTTTTGTTTCCACATAATTTAAAAATTTTATTTTTCTAATTCTGTGAAAAATATCATTGGTAGTTTGATAGGAATAGCATTGAACCCGTAAATTGCTTTGGGCAGTATGGCTATTTTAAAAATACTGATTCTATCCATGAGCATGGAAAGGTGTTCATTTGTTTGTGTCATATCTGATTTCTTCCCACAGTGTTTTGTAATTCTCATTGTACCGATCTTTCACCTCCCTGGTTAGCTATATTTGTAGGTGTATAGAAATGCTACTGATTCTTGTACATGGGTTTTGTATCCTGAAAGTTTGCTGAAGTTGTTCATCAGATCTAGGAGCTTTGAGGAAGAGAGTATGGGGTTTTCTAAGTATAAAATCATATCATCAGCAAAGAGAGATCGTTTGGCTTCCTATCTCCTTATTTGGATACCTTTTATTTCTTTATTTTGCCTGATTGCTCTGGCCAGGACTTCCAGTACAATGGTGAATAAGAGTATTGAGAGTCTTGTTCTGGTCCTCAAGGGGAACGCTTTGGGCTTTTGCCTGTTTATTACGAAGTTGAGTGTGAATTTTGATTCTTTCTATCCATGAACATGGAAAGTTTTTCCATTTGTTTATGTCATCTCTGATTTCTTTCAGCAGTGTATTTTAATTCTCATTGTAGAGATATTTCACCTTTCTGGTTAGCTGTATTCCTACGTAACATATCAATATAGATGGCTCTTATTATTTTGAGCTACGTTCCTTCAATCCCTAGTTTTTTGAGGAAATTCAACCTGAAGGGATGTTGACTTTTATCAAAGGTATTTTCTGCATGCATTGAGATGATCATGTGATTTTTGTTTTTAATTCTGTTGATGTGATGAATCACATTTATTGACTTGTGTATATTGAACCAATCTTGCATCCCAGTAATAAAGCCTACTTGATCACGGTGGATTAGCTTTTTGATGTGTTGCTGGATTCATTTTGCTAGTATATTGCTGATGATTTTTGCATCTATGTTTATCAGGGATATTGACCTGAAGTTTTTTTTCTTTTTTCTTTCTTTCTTTTTTGTTTTGTCTCTGCTAGGTTTTGGTATCAAAATTATGATAAGTTAGGGAGGAGCTTCTCCTCTTCAATTTTTTGTAGTAGTTGCAGCAGAATTGATACCAGCTTTTCTTAGGACATCTGGCAGAATTCAGATGTGAATTTGTTCCTGGGCTTTTTCTGGTTGGTAGGCTTTTTATTTTTGATTCCATTTCAGAACTCATTGTTGGTCTGTTCATGGTTTCAATTTCTCCTGGTGCAGTCTTGAGAGGTTGTAAGTTTTCTACATTTTATCCATTTGTTATAGGTTTTCTAGTTTGCATGCATAGAGGTGTTCATAATAGTCTCTGAGGATTTTGTGTATTTCTTTAGCATTGGTGGTAATGTTCCCTTTGACTTTTCTGATTGTGTTTCTTTGGATGTTCTCTCTTTTTTCCCTTGTTAGCCTAGCTAGTGCTCTATAAATCTTATTTATTCTTTTAACATACTGACTTTTGGTTTTGGTGATCTTTTGTATGGTTTTTCACAACTCCATTTCACTCTGATTTTGGTGATTTATTTTCTTTTGCTAGCTTTAGGATTTGTTTGCTCTTTTTTTTCGTATTTTCTCTAGGTTTAATGTTAGATTCTTAATTTGAAATCTTTCTAACTTTTTGATGTGGGCATTTGGTGCTATAAAATTTCTTCTTAACACTGCTTCAGCTGTGTCCCTGAAATTCTGGTATGTTGTATCATTGTTTTCATTAGTTTCAAAGAATTTGTTAATTTCCAAGTTGTTTACTCAAAGGTCATTTAGAATCAGGTTAATTTTCATGTTATTACATGGTTTAGAGAGATTTTCTTAGTATTGATTTCTAGTTTTATTATGCTGTGATCTGACAGTGTGGTTGGTATGATTTTGGTTTTCATGAATTTGTTAAGAATTGTTTTATGACAGATTGTGTGGTTAATTTTAGAGTATGTGCCATATGCAGATGAAAAGAATGTATATTTCGTTGTTGTTGAGTGGGGTGTTCTGTAGATGCCTGTTAGATCCATTTGGTCAAGTGCCAAGTTCAGGTCTTTAATATCATTGTTAGTTTTCTGACTCAATAATCTGTCTAATACTGTCAATGAAGTCTTGAAGTCTCCCAATATTATTGTGTGTTTATTTGAGTCTCTTTGTAGTCTTTAAGACCTTGTTTAATCAATTTGGGTAATCCAGTGTTGGGTGCATACATATGGTACTTTTTATCATTATGTAATGCTCTTCCTTGTCTTCTTACACTGTTGATTTAAAGTCTGTTTTGTCTGAAATTAGTATAGCAACCCTTGTTCTTTTTTTTTCTGTTTTCCATTTGCTTGGTAGATTTTTCTCCATCCATTTACTTTAAGCCTATCAGTGTCATTGCATGTGAGATAATCTCTTAAAGACAGAATACAGCTGGGTCTTGCTGCTTTCTCCATTTGGCCACTATGTGTGCCACTTAAAAGTGGGGCATTTAGTCCAGTTATGTTTAAGGTTAATATTGATATGTGCGGATTTGATCCTGTCATCATGTTGTTAGCTGGTTGCTATGCAGACCTTATTGTGTAGTTGCTTCATAGTGTCAATGATCTATTTACTTAAGTGTGTTTGTTTTTGTGCTGGCCAGTAACAGTTTTTTATTTCCATGTTTAGCATTCCTTTAAAGACATTTTATAAGGCAGGTCTGGTGCTAATGAATTCCCTTAGCATTTGCTTATCTGAAAAGGATCTCATTTCCTCTTTTGCTTATGAAGCTTAGTTTGGCTGGATATGAAATTCTTAGTTGGAAATTCTTTTTTTTTAAAGAATGTTGAATATAGGCTCTCAATCTCTTCTGGCTTGTATGGTTTCTGCTGAAAGGTCTACTGTTAACCTAAAGATGTTCTCTTTGTAAGCGACCTCCCCTTTCTCTCTAGCTACATTTAATATTGTCTTTCACTTTGCCCTTGGAGAATCTGATGACTATGTTTCTTCGAGATAATCATCTTGTATAGTATCTCACAGGAGTTTTCTGCGTTTCCTGAATATGAATGTTGACCTCCCTAGTGAGGTTGAGAAAATTATCAGAGACAATACCTTCAAATATGTTTTCCAAGTTGCTTATTCTCTCTCCCCCTCTTTCAGGGATGCCAATGAGTCATATGTTTGGTCTTTTTACATAATCCTATATTTCTTGGAGGTTTTGTTTATTATTTTTTATTCTTTAATTCTTTTTTTTTTTAAATTTTCTGACTGAGTTGATTTGAAGAACTGGTCTTCAAGCTGTGAGATTCTTTCCTCAACTTGGTCTATTCTTCTGTTGATACGTCCAATTGTATTATAAAATTATTTTAATGAGTTATTTGGCTCTATCTGAACAGTTTTGTTCTCTCTTTAAAAATGGCTTAATATTTCAGCTTTGTATTATTTTATTAGACTCCTTAGATTTCTTGGGTTGGATTTTGACTTTTTCCTGAATCTCAATGATCCTGATTCTTATCTAGATTCTGAATCCCATGTCTGTCACTTCAGCTATTTCAGCCGAATTAACCATTTCTGGAAAATTCAGTGTGATAATTTGGAGGTAGGAAAATACTATGACTTTGAATTGTCAGAGTTCTTACACTGGTTCTTTCTCAACTGTGTAAGCTGGTGTTCCTTTAATCTTTGAAGTTGCTTTCGTTTAGATAAGGTATATATAATACACACACACACACACACACACACACACACACACACACTTTGATACACTTGGAGGCTTGACTGTGGCATAAGGTGGGTTTAGTAAACTGGCTTCTTTTCTGGATAACTTCAGGGGGACAAGGCTTAGCTTATCACTTCTGGTCTGCATGCTCTCACCCTGGGGAGCTGGTATCAGGTCCATGGCTTTGTTCTCTGGCCCCTCAAGATTCGGCACCTGCTGTGTTGCAGGGGCCAAGGTGTTCCCAGTCCATTTGCAACAACAATCTGATGGGGGAGTGCTGGTCAGAGTACTTCCTCTGGACAGCGGTAGCGGGATTTGCTCTCATATACATGTGTCCTCAGTGATGGCAGTGCAGCAGGATGTGTGCACATTAGGGAGGGCAAGGCAGCAGTGGGGGCTTGACAGCCACTTTTTTTCTTTCTTTCTTTTTTTTTTTTTTTTTTTCTTTTTGTAGAGGCAAGGTCTCACTCTGTCACCCAGGCTGGTCTCAAATTCCTGGCCTAAAGCAGTCTTCCTGCCCTAGCCTCCCCAGGTGATGAGATTACAGATGTGAGCCATGGCTCCCAGTGCTTCAGCAGACTAATTTTTATTCTTAACTCCTAAACACAGTTTTCACTGTGGAAACACTATCTGGCCACCTTCAAGCAATTCCTTATTAATGGGTAGAATCAAACTAAACTAGTGTTAGTTAAGGTAGTCCGGTTCACAGCTCCCCACCTAGAGGGAGAGGCATGCTATATTCTAAAATCTCAGCTAGCCAGAACCAAGCTCAGTATGTCTAAGAGAACAAACACTGGCCTTAAAATCATAGTGAGAATCCATGTGACAACATTTATTAATTACATTTTGCAACGAGGTCTTAGGTTCCTATTCAAATTCTATTAACTCATTCTTTACCATGATTTATAACATGCTAGACTGGCAGTGTTGCAGAATGAAGCTTGCAAGTAGAGGGACCAATTGTCCCTAATGTCCCTAACTGAAGAGTTTCACAGGAGCTGGGGACTATAGAACTAAAACTAGGAAAACCTGGGGCAAGCAGAAGGCACCCACCCTATTTCAAACCATCTTCAAGACTAAGAGCAGTTGATAGCTGTGGACAGAGAAAGATGCTACAACAGCACTAGCCAAAAACTGATCTTCCAGAAAGAGTCAACAAAACAAAGTTAAGGACATGATAATTTCAAGCATTGCAATTGGGTCATTCAGTGCAAGAAAAAATAAGCTTTCATGCTTCACACCCATGAGGATATCTAAAATTATAGCACAGCACAAAAATGGATATTATTTTAGTTTAAAAAGTCGAGGAATATGAAGTTTATTTATAAAGTTTTCACTTCAATAACTAACCAAGTATAGTTGCTTTATTAAAAGGACAGCTTTTAGTTATTTGAAAAATTGTCTCTTAGGAAATAGCACATTTTCCAGTGTTGTTGGACAAATGAGATGCAACTGTAATATAATATGCTAGAGGTCATCCGCACCTAAACTGCTATTCTAAGCTTTGAAGAAAGTGGTAATTTGTTCAGGCTTCTACTAAATTGGGCACTAGAGGGATAATTGGTTAAGTAATATCCTTGTAGTAGAAAAGAGAAAGAAAAATATATCTCTGCACTTTCAAGAATGTCTTATGGGCAATTCAGGTGTCATTTGCTCATCAATAAAATCTGTGCCAGCATATGACTTAAAAGCAAAAAGTAGTGATTCAATCTGGTGGAAAATAGGCACACATCTTTACTACGAGAATATGTAGTTTGTAGGTTCTAAAAATAGGGCAAGTTGATGGGTGCAGCACACCAACATGGCACAAGTATACATATGTAACAAACCTGCACGTTATGCACATGTACCCTACAACTTAAAGTATAATAATAATAAATTAATTAAAAAAAATAAAAATAATAAAAATAAAAATAGGGCAGAGTCTAATTTTAATTTTTTATAACAAATTTATTTTTGTCAAAATAAATTTTTCAAGCATGTCTTAAATAAAGTCTTTAGAATATTTGGAATAAAATATTTTCAGCTCTATTAACAATTTCAAATGTAATAATGACATTTCAATATCAATTTATAATTTAAAAGACACATCAGATACATTACTTCAAACCCAATAATGCTACAACAGAAATATTAACTCTATTGTATAAATGTAGATGATTACTCTTAGAAAGAGGAATACATTATTTAGTACCTACTGCATTTTACAACGCATTATTTAATCCTTTTAATAACCTGACAAGGAAGGAATCACTAATGCCATTTACAAATGAGAAAATCCACGCTTAGGGAAATTTGTTTCTTGGTTTTTCGAAGTCCAAAATCTATATCTCCCCTCTGCATTTCTCTATTTCCAAATAACTTGTTAAGAAACACTCGGCAAACCAGTAGATTTCAAACAGCTCCATCACTCAGCCTGGGGTTCTTTCTGATAAACTAATAAAACTAACTTGGCTGTTATTACTTTTTAATGATAATGAGCATGGATTGACTTCCAGTGACACTAAACAAACAATAAAACTCTTGAATTTGGTTCTATACAGTAAAATTTACAGCAGAATAAACAGCTGTAAATTAACATGTAATAAGCAGTTTATCAGAATAACTTGGTTTCTCAAATGTATCACCCTTAAATTAGTCAAAATGACTATTAGAGTTGCATTTTATCTGTGTTATCATGTAATAATATGCCAATATTTGTCTTATCCTCTTAATAAGTACATATTGAGTATCAACTATATGCCAGGATTATCTAGAACTCAGATTTGAAGGTAAGTAAACATAGCCCAGCGCCGAAAGCTCTCACAATTTAGGTGAGGGTGGTTCCAAATTGCTGGCTCCATCTGTTTATGTTAAGAATAATTGAATTTTAAAAGTGACCACATATGCAGCCCTAGCTAAATACAGATGATGGTCAAATGGAGGGGAGCAGATCCACAATTTGGAGACAGTCATGACAAAATTTAGCTACAGTCAGTTTCATGTGAAACAACGATAATAAAATAAAAAGATGGCTATGTGATAATTCTGCTGGGCACTTTATGCATCATTTCATGGTTGCAAATCTGTAAAAGACATATTATCACCGTGTTACAGGAGAAAGGGATTGCACAGATGCTAAGTAGTGGAGATAGGTTTTGAATGACAAACATTGACAAGAGATTATTATAATAACATGGGATAAGATTTATGATAAAGTTATGCAAAAATTGGTGTGTGAGTATAGAATATAGGATGCAGGATTAATTCAATAAAAGGCCTATTTTCAGAAGACTTATATTGTCCATGGTAGAGACCAAATTTTGCTCATTGGTCAAATGTGGAGATACGTGAGTGAGCAAATTAGTATAGCCATTGTTAAATGACTGTACTGTTGATTCATAAAACTGTCTGTTACAATGGCAGAATTACCTAAAGTTTAAACTGAGGACATCTGTCTATAGTTCATTGATAAATAATCCCAGTCTGGGTTTAGTCCTAAACACCAAACCAGTAGCACATTAGACAATAATTGATAGTACTTAGGTCTTGAGAACTATACTTCATGACTTTGGTCAATATCAAAAATTTACTTTTTCTGTTAAAATAAACTCAGTAAACTGTGTGTGGTGGTGCACTCCTATAGTCCCAGCTATTCTGGAGGCTGAGGTAAGATGATTGCTTGAGCCCTGGAGTTAAAGGCTGCAGCGAGCTATGATGCATTCCAGCCCAGGTGACAGAGCAAACCCTCATCTCTTAAAAAAAAATTAAAAGTCTCAAATAAGTACTAACAGTCTTATTAGTTTGAAATAATTCTGAATTATACTTTGAGTCTGGGAAATCTAATTCTAGCTATCCCAGAGATTAAATCAACTCATAAGAACTTGGACTGTGCAGATTGAACACCTAAATTGAGAAGCTAATGCTACTTAGTTGGGGAATTGTGTTTCATTAAAAATGCTATTCCAGTCAATGTTGTTACATAGTGGCCTCTCAAAAATATCATGCAAATGAATGACTATTAATGTTACTACTTTATGTTACTATTTTTGCTGTAATGTTACTATTTTGCTATGGCTATGGAAAATTATTCCAGCATCTTGAATTTTTGTTGAAGCGTTTATCAAGTACTTTTAAGCACTTGATACAAATCAAGATTTGTCAAGTACTTTTAAGCCCCTAAAGCATATATGTTCAAGGAAGACAGGGACTTGTATGCTTTGTCAATGCTTATATTTCCAATATCTAAAACACGGAAGGCACTTACCTAATATTTATTACTTACCTAATATAGAACATAGAAAGCACTCAGCTAATATTTATTACTGCAGTATGCACATAATAGATGCCCCATTAATATTTGCTAAATGAATTACCATATGTCCTTGGAATGCACTTCTTTCAATTTATAAATTTGGGTCAAGTGGATTTTTTTTTCTACTTTCCCTCTCTTTACTAATTCTCGCAAGAGGACAGGGAGAGGGCTGTGGAAATGTTCACTTTATGAATTCACCTTAAAGGCTAGAATTTCTTTCAGATAATTTTAATCAATACTATGTTTATTCTTTAAAATCACAATTTTATTTTCACAACGTAAATAAAATTTCTCTCCACATTGAGTGTAATATATGAATGAGACATCTGAGAAGAAATGGAAATAACATTTTCTGGAAAACAGGTTGATCACTTTAAAGTTAGGTGAGTGCAAAAGTAATTGCAATTTTTGCATTGTTAGAATTTGCCATTTGATATTGGAGTACATTCTTAAACAAATGTGGTTATGTTACACATCATTTTAATGGGCATTTCTTGCTATATGATTTTTGTGAATAACTTAGTACTTGTTGTTTATGTTATGTTTATTTTAGACTATGGAAATGATGTTAGACAAAAAGGAAATTCAAGCAATTTTCTTATTCTGGTTCAAAATGGGTAGTAAAGCAGCAGAGACAACTCACATCAACAACGCATGTGGCCCAGGAACTGCTAACGAATGTACAGTGCAGTGATGGTTCAAGAAGTTTTGCAAAGGAGACAAGAGCTTCGAAGACGAGGAATGAGTGGCTGGCCATTGGAAGTTGACTACAACCAATTCAGAGCAGTCATGGAAGCTGATCCTCTTACAACTACACGAGAAGTTGCCGAAGAACTCAACATTGACCATTCTACAGTCGTTCAGCATTTGAAGCAAATTGGAAAGATTAAAAAGCTCCATAAGTGGGTGCCTCATGAACTGATCAAAAAATAATAATAATCACTTTGAAGTGTCATCTTTTCTTATTCTACACAACAAGGAGCCATGTCTCCATCCAACTGTGATGTGCAACAAAAAGTGGACTTTATACAACAACTGGTGACTACCAGCTCGGTGATTGGGTCGGGAAGAAGCCCTTCCTAAAGCAAGTGATGGTCACTGTTGGGTGGTCTTCTGCCAGTCTGATCCACTACAGCTTTCTGAATCCTGGCAAAACCATTACATCTGAGAAGTATGCTCAGCAAATCGAGCAGATGTGCCGAAAACGGCAACACCTGCAGCCAGCATTGGTTCACAGAAAGGGCCCAATCCTTCTCCATGACAACACCTGACTGCACATCGCACAACCAATGCTTCTTCAAAAGTTGAATGAATTGGGCTATGAAGTTTTGCTTCCTCTGTCATATTCACCTGACTTCTCACCAACTGACTACCACTATTCAAGAATCTCAACAACTTTTTATTAGGGAAAATGCTCCCACAACCAGCAGGGTGCAGAAAATTCTTTGCAAGAGTTTTTCAAATCCCAAAGCATGGATTTTTACCCTAAAGAATTAAACAAACTTATTTCTCATTGGCAAAAGTATGTTGATTGTACTAGTTCCTATTTTGATTTAATAAAGATGTGTTTGAACTTAGTTATAATGATTTAAAATTCATGATGTGAAACCACACTTACTTTTGCACCAACCTGATATTACTTTTTTTTAAGAAGTATTTACTTAGTTTCAGGTGTGATTTTTTTATTTGTTTTTGTTTTTGACAGCTTCTTGCTCTGTCACCCACACTGGAATGCAAAGGTGTGATGCAAGCTCACCGCAGTCTTGAACCCTTGGACTCAAGCCATCAGTTCGCCTCTGCCTCCTGTGTAGCTAGGACCACAAGCATGAATGAGCACGACTTGCCCCTACATTTATTACTTGAATGGGTTTCTCAAGCTAGCCATGCCAACAGGCTTTGTTAGTACCATTTTATAGAAAAACGTGGGATTCAGTATTTTGCTTAGAGTAATTGATGAAATTGGTGGAAAAGCTACCTGGGCTCAATTTAGCTTAAAGGTCTATGCCCTTTGCATTATGTTCCTATTCTTTCTACAAATAACATTATGATTTTAAAAAGTTCAGGGAGATGGGCAAATAGGATTTGCCTTGATCTTGAGAACCTGCTACATGCTGAGTGCTCTTCTAGATGCTGGTGGTCCATCAGTGAACAAAACGGACAAAAGATTGTGCTCTTTTAATCGAGCTATAGATGAAACAAACTTAAAAGCCAGTGCTGGAGATAAGAGATGATTAAGCAAACACAAAAATAAACATATCATTAACCCTGGGTGGATCACAATGGAGGAAATGACCAATGCAAGAATAGAAAACAACACAGGGGCCTGCTTAGAAAATGAGCGTCCTTCATAGTCCCTGTATAACTCTGAACAAGCAAAATGTGAGAATTAAACATTGTTCCCACTTCCTGCTCTCCAGTTACATTTTGAAAAAATTATCAAGATTCTTTCATATTCAGTTTCTTTATAGGAAAGATAGAATTCATCTTTTGAAGCTATTTTGAGCTTAGATAATTTTGGTTGTGAAAATGCTACACACACATATTTAAGGCTTTATCATAAATTATTAAAGTTTTTACACATGCATTTATTTGATAAATATTTGTTGAACACTTATGACCTATAGAAACTAGGCAAAGTACTCAAAATATAAAGATAAATAAGTTGAAATTCATACTCTTAAAAATAATTGATTAATGGGTAAAACACATCCATAATTAGAAAATTATATTACATTCTGTCAAGTAAAATATAGATAAACGTAAGAGGAGAAACACCTAACACATTAAACCTTCCTGGAGGATATGACATTCCTCCAACGTGGCAAAAAGATTCCTGGTAGAACAGCAGAGACAGAAAGATGGAGATGGGACACAGCATTGGTTTCTGGAAGTTAAGTGTGGACCAGTGCTGGGGCTTGCAAGAAGTAAAAGGGATGGATAATGGACAACTTTTCATGCTTTCCTGTTATCTCATTTAATTTTCTTCACTTACTTATAAGAAGGAGACCAGCTTGACATATTACCATGGCTATTGCACAAATTAGAAAACTTTTGAGCAACAGTGACAATAACAAAAAAAGAGCACTAGATTCTAAGAAGATAGATCTGAATACCTCAGATTAAATAACTGGAGGTGAGGTTAAGAATGCAGAAATACAAAATCATAGAGTGATGATCACATCCCGTGGAAAAGGAGAGAGACTGGGTTGATGGCCGGAGAGGTATATGGTCAACAGAGATATTTTGCTTTATTTCATTTACATATGTCTTTATGCTGAAGCTTAAAGCAAGGAGGAAACAGAAGGTACTGAAGAAAAATAACGATTAGGAGAAGAGACTAGAAAATAAGAGAGGTAAGGAGCAGAGGTGAAGGGATTACCCTTAATGCTAATAATAGTTCGTCGGTGTGTATTCAGTATTTACTATGTGTGAGAATCTGTTGTAAATGCATTAACATGTTTATGAGGTATGTACCATTTTTATACAACTTTAAAGAAGAGAAAACTGAAGTACAGAAAAGGTAAAATAATTGTCTCAATATTACTGAGCTGGTTAATGCTGCAAATGGGACTCAATCACACCACTAAGCTCTATGAAAGTAAAGGTAGAAAAATATTACTCAGTTTGTAATTTGTGACATTGCCACTACCATATACTATATATAATGTTCCTTCATCAAATCTAGATATTATAGTAACATAGTTTAGATCTAATTAACAAGAGTGTATTGAAAGCAAAATCTTAATTCCTAAAGTACAACCCCTGTTAATTTTTATTTTTCTAG
Organism: Macaca mulatta; assembly: GCF_049350105.2. Taxonomy (NCBI): domain Eukaryota; kingdom Metazoa; phylum Chordata; class Mammalia; order Primates; family Cercopithecidae; genus Macaca; species Macaca mulatta. The sequence continues at coordinate 13,583,514 of NC_133410.1, forward strand.
TAGAATGAGACAAAGGAAAAGCTAAGATGATTTTTTAAGCACTTCAATTCTTTCTTCCCAATATATGACTTATTTCTATCAAATACAAAGATGTTGTGCAATTTGAAAAATATTTTTGAGTGAGTTTTGGCATATATCTGCAAAAAGGCTTTTATATTTTATCTTCAAGAAGCATATGTCTTTTGAAAAATGTTTCCAAGGGATTGTTCCTGACGCTGCTCTGATGAAAAATCAGGTTTGGATGAATGAAAAGGTTGGTTTCTTTAAACTCATTAAATGTGTCCAAATGTTCTACTCTCTGTCTCTTACTCATGACGAATCTCGCTAATTTGAGTCCATCTGAATATTTAGAAACTGGAAGTTATCTGTCAATCTACTGAATTATTTTCAGAAGACTGCTGAATTATTTAGTAAATCTGATATTATAATATCAATTAACTATTCTGTTAGAATATTAATCAAATCCTTGCTGTTTTATTGGTGAGTGCCTATAATTTATTGATCACTAATAATATTATCATGAAATTGTTTTTAAGCACAATTAGGATATGTTGAAACATATAGGGTCTCTTTTCTTTCCTGGCCACAATAGAATAACATGGTCCAAATGTTTTCATTTCGCATGTTCTGCTAGATGGTATATAAAACAATCATTTTCAGACATTTTACAATAGGCAGCAAAGTTCTGTGATTGCTCAGAGAAGGAAAACAACAAGGTAGTCCTTTAGATCACCTGGCATTCTGACTGGAGGCACATATTGGACGACAGAGCAACAGGAAATAAGGCAAGCACAGCATTTGGGCCTCACTGAATTTAAGTTACAGAATTTAAAGTTTAAGGAGACCAAAGTTGCTGAGTGCTGCAGTTTTAGAAAGAAAAGGGTTAAACAGAAAAAGACCTCCAGAAATCTATAGCGAAATACTTGTTAAACACCAAGGGCAAGACTCCATGAAGTAGGGCAAATAGCATTGAGGAACTGTGAGCAAAGTGGTTTCCATACTCAATTCAGTGCTAGAAAATGTTTGGGTGTCAACCAGCCTGAGTAAGAAGTATTCACTGATTACTCAGGATATTCATGCGAGACCCCAGAAGAATCAGGTCTTTTCAGCGAAAGTAAACAATTTATGGAATAAAGAGGAGTGTAGATCTGCTCTGACAACGATTAAAGGTAAGCCTAAAAAGATCACACTGGGCCGGGCGCGGTGGCTCATGCCTGTAATCCCAGCACTTGGGAGGCCGAGGCAGGCAGATCCCGAGGTCCGGAAATCGAGACCATCCTGGCTAACACGGTGAAACCCCATCTCTACTAAAAAAAAAATACAAAAAAATTAGCCGGGCATGGTGGCGGGCGCCTGTAGTCCCAGCTACTCGGCCACTGCACTCCAGCCTGGGTGACAGAGTGAGACTCCGTCTCAAAAAAAAAAAAAAAAAAAAGATCCCACTGAACTGGAACTAATTAAGAGTTTGCCAGAACAAAGCCCAATCCTCATACAATAAAAGCAATAAATTTCAGACAATTCACAACAAAATATCACAATATCCAGAATCCAATCAAAATTACTAGACATGTAAAGAAGCAAAATTAAGTAAATTACAACCAGGAGAAAAAAACAATAGAAGCAGACAGGGAAATGAGGAAGAACATGAATTCAGAGATAAAGATTTTTAAATAGCTATGAAGTTTTGTTACTATATTAATTAAAGAAGAGGAAGGGAAGAGGAAGGAAAGAGAAAATGCCAAAAATAAGCAAATACAACTGCTAGAAATGAAAATATATAATGTATGAAATAAATAGTGGGATTTAAAAAAGTAAGAACGGACTAATATGAGATCAGGCATGGCAGAAGTAAGTATTAGTAAACTTGAAAAAATAGCAATACAAATTATGTTAAAAAGACCACAGGGAGAGTAAAAGGTTTTAAAATATCAACAGGGCATCTGTTAGCGATAGAATAATATCAAATACCCTTATATACAATAAAACTGGAGTTCCAAAAGAAGGGGTTGTGAAATAGAATTATTTTAAAATAAATAGCCAACTATTTTCCTAATTTAATGGAATTTATAAACCTATGCTTCTATGAGAAACTCAACCTCAACTGGGATAAATACAAAGAAAATCATACCAATTCATAGTGATCAAATTGCACGAAACTGTTCACAGAAATAAAATTTTATGAGAAGCCAGATACATAATCTATATTTGCATAAAATACAAATAAGCAGTCATAAGAAACTACGAAAGCCAGAAAAAATAAAAAGATAGCTTTAAATTGGTGTATGAAATATTTTCAAGTTAGAATTCTGCGTTCAGTTTGTGTGCTGAAAAGACCCCAGCACACACACACATTGCTGAGAAGACCACACCCCCGCCCCCGCAAAAAGATTTAAAAATTTCAGAAATAAATGAAATGTATATTGTCAATTTGTTTTTGACAAAAATATCAAGTAGAAAAACCAAATAAGAATGAGACTTTTTTCAATGCCTGGTGTTGGAATAACTGAATATGCATCCATAGGTAGGGAACAGCACCCACCCACCCACACTCATGTGACATATAAAGAAATCTCGATAGATGCTAGTTATGGTCATTATTTTTCCTAACATGTACAATTGGAATAATGGTATTCAACTGATCAACCTAACTTAAGTGATAGAAGGCAGGATGTGGCTAAGTGGGTCAGTGAGGAAGGAGAGAGGGTTGTCTATGAGATGAATACTGGAAATACCATTGTAATGCTGTTTAATTTATTTTTTAATTTAGGAAAGAAGACATATTGATCTGCTTTTAGCTCAGAATTCATGCTAGAAATACGTTTTTGTACTAAAGTGGTTTTAAAGTGCCTCCCTCTCTGCTAGGGTGAACAGAGAATGCTGAAAGCCACAAGAGAAGGCATTCACCAAAGAGAACAGAGCCAGGGAAGAGCCTTTGGGAAAGAGAAGGCTTTAGAGACGTTGTTTCAACTTGGCAGTAAAGCAAACAAGCAACATAGCCACAGGACTGTTGTAGTGCGACGATGTTTTCTCTAGAAACAAACATTCAAGTCTTAAGGATTTGTTTTGAGCAAATGCATAAGAAATAAATAAAACTTTTATTTGATAAGTAATATGCATGTGTGTATGTGTGTATACAGTGTGCCAGGACGCTAGGGAGAAAAACAGCATCATGAAACACTCTAAGGGTAAATACAAAAAATAAAAAAGGATTTTGTTATCTTTATTGTGACATCTGAAACATCACTTTTCAAACCTTTCAACATAGGTGATGTATCCATCCTACAGGGTCTGTGAGCCTTATTTTATTCCTTAGTAAAATAAATCTATCAAATAAAAGGGTCTCTTTAGTTCATCCTAGATTTAACGGTCGCTATAGCATCTCCCCTTTTCTCTGGGAAAAAAAAAAAAAATTATGGTCCATTTCCTTTGGAAAGCTTAACCCAATCCCTACAGCACCCTTGACATGAAAAGAAATGCTATATCAGTTAATTTTGCTTAAAAAAAGAGTTTGTTCAGCATGGAAAAATCTTTGCAGCTTGTGGGGCGATGATCAAGAGAGACAAAATTTTATAATCTCCTTTACAGAGCTCTTCATGGCTGCTATGACCACATATGAAAAGTCCCCCTTACAAAGGCGTCTGCCAGATGTTTCACGTGACACTGACTTTCCTAAGAAAAGAGTGAGGCCATATGAGCCAGATGCCAACCTCATCTAATTTGTTGAAACATAATTCATTTTCAATGAGGATATTAGATGAGAGAGGAAAGAGTGTTTTTATAGACTGCAGAGAAGTAATAGTGGAGGAAATAACTTGAAATAGACTGAGAATTACTTTTGGTCCTAGGAGACTTGGAAGTGAAATATGAGTTCCTTGAAACTGCCCTCAGGTCTTTAGTCTTCTTTGAAGTGTTCTATGGTTCACCGGAAATCCCACTCCTTACAACAACTACTAACAATACTACTTGGGTTGGCTTTAGGGCTTTTAGATGTGTTTATAAACACCTGTTAACTGTTGTTCACATGGGGAAACATGGTTCTTCACTGGCTAGCAATAATACTTGTTCATCAAAAAGGACACGTGTTACATAATGCACTGTGGCTACTCGCGTGTATTGGTGAACCATCTTCTGGAGCAAAATGCGCTGGTTATCACAGATACCCAGGTAGGCTTAGAGCATTTTACTCCAGACCATGACAACAAGTTCTCCCATATTCCCTTTAATTTCTTCTCCACTGACGGGGTTTCCTCTGCCTTGAAACCTGATCAGACCTCCCACTTTTTGAAGAGTATGAGATTTCATTAATAAAATTACCGCTCAGGATTTTATTCCAAAAGAAAATTACACTGTCCCCACTTCTCTCATTTTGTGTTGTAAAATTAGGTTAACAGACTATTTGTTATTAGCCTCAAAGAAGAAATTAGTCACAGGTGTATCGTAAAGACAAAGCTAGTGTGGGGAGAGTCAATCCCTTCCCTGTATTCCACTGAAGACCCTGGAAATAAATGTGGTTATACAAGCCATGAGCTTCCAAATGGAGAACAGAGAGACTAAAGGGGCATCTAAGGATTGCCATTCCAATTGAGCTGTGGGCAAATGTCACAGAAAGTCTAGGAATCAGGGTCGGGGGCAGGAATCGAAGGCAACTCAGTTTCTAGGTGTCAGGACATAAGCCACAAAGAACTTTGTAGAGAAGACATCAGAGTTAGAGTCATGGATGAAAGTCAAGGTTCAAATCTGATAATATAAAGAAAGATAAAGTAAGAATCAGGCCTGCAACAGTCGGCCAGTCTTGGTTAGGAAGGAAGAAGTAAACTTTGGCCTAAATTAATTTAGGAAAAAAGTTCCATTGACAAGGAATTTATTTAAAGGTCCAGGCACCCAGATGCTTGGATAAGCATCAGATTATCTCCAAATGTGCGGTCTCTGGCTCACACTAGATCTGTTACAGGGCTCACTTTCAGAGTCACTACCTTCCCATCAAGAGGGTGTTTCCCTGACTGACAACTCAGCTCCCCCGCTAGTCTTAACTAGCCATTTTGCAAAGTGAGCATACGCCACTACAGAGTTGCTTCCTCATAAACTGATATAATTGTACTCGTATCTGCAAATGGTCCAGCAATTCACATGCCAGTGTATTTTGTCAATGTCCCTAGCTCAATGACTTTTTAAAAAATACAGAAACACAATGTGATTTTCCCATCTTTGCTCCTACCTGAAGAATGGCTGGTAACACAGATATCTTCACATTCCTCACAACTGCATCAGCATGATTTCAAGAAGTGCTTGAGACATTTTTTCATCTCAGTTCTGTGTTCAGTCATTACAGGAGACATTCAATGCTTTCCCTTAGGTCAAGCTCCTGGGCCCCTCATCTATAACACTGAAGTTAAACAGGAATTTTTCTTGCTAAAGACTTACATAGATTTTAGTGGGAATGATCTATGGCTTTCATCACATTTTCTTCCCAGATCAGAGGTTTCCAGAATGTGAATATGGTAAAAAGTAAAGGGTGGTTGGGGGTGGATGAGAATCATGAAAATCTCCTACTCTTTGTTCACTGGCTTCCTATGTTAGACTCTGCTTTTGCAAATACAATTTCCTCCTCCCTTAGTAAAGTTATATCTGTGCAAATTTCAGATCTCCTACATATAGACTTCACAGCAAAAATTGTCAGTGGCAGGCCAAGAGATGCCTCAATTCCAGAATAAATGGAGTTTTATGAAAAAGCATCATAGAACCTATGGCATATAGAATCACTGGTGTTCTCAAGTATCATAATAGACATACAAATATGAACATTTTTTAAGGTTTGGAAAGGCTTGAAGCACTAAATTTTGTTTTCAAAATTCACTTAAAGTCTTAAAATTGCCAAATTTTTATTCACAGAGTAAGCAGCAACAAAATACCTTGAGGCTTTCTGGGACATAAACTGTCTATCTCTCCACAAACCAGGGTGGCCTTTAAAAGCTCCCTTAATCCTGTCACAACATTTCCCCTAGAAACCATTAAATAAACTAAGCATCACTTATTTGTTCTATGAAGACATGCTCCTTATCTTTCTTTTGTTGAATTTTCCATTTTAATTTATCTATTATACATCTATATATTTATCTACCTATCATCTATTAATCATCTATACTCTGTGTTGGGAAACCCAAAAATGAATCCCAGCACTAATACTGCAGCCTGAGACTCATAGTGCCACAAGGTTTTGAGCTCCTGCCATGTACATAGGTCGGTTGATTCTCACAACATTCTGAGATGGATATTACTATCCTCATTTTGCTATGAGAAAACAGCAACTCAGAAAGGTTAAGCAACCTGTCCAAGATCACACAGCTTTCAAGAAGCACAGGCAAATTTTGAAGCCAGATTTGTCTCCAAAGCTAGTGCCTTTTCCATTATTACACTGCCACTTAGCTCTTTGCACCTCTCTTTTCCTTTCCTTGGGGCAAATAATACTAATATCATAGGATGGTTGTGTGAATTAATTACAAAATGCAAATGTACCTAGTACAAAACCTTAGGAGCCTTAGGTACATTAGGGCCCAAATACTATCTTCACTTTAATTTATCCCATTGTTTTTAAAGTTTACCTTTTTTTTTTCAATTGAAATCAATCTAAGAAAGCCTGCAGGGAGATTATCCTCTAGAAGCGCTTAGGATACTGTGGGGAAAGAGAAAGGCATTGTTGTTTCCCAGAGCCCTCAAAAAGATGCTGAAGGTGGTAAAAACAAGGAGGCAGGATTCTGAAGGAAGAACTAAGGAGAAGAAAAGTTTGTAAATGAGACTGAAAAATGTGGACCAAACTAGGAGGAAAAACAGGAGATAAAATATTACAAAAACAAGGAGGAAAACATTTTGAAAAAGACCTCAAATCATTTAAAAGCAGTATGTCATAGATAATTATAATAGCTAAGCTTATATGACTCTTTTATGTGCCAGCCCTACTGGGTTTTTTTATATATATATATACACACACACATATACTCACACATATATACACACATAATATATAAATAATATATATTATAAATAAATTATATATAGCATTATATAGAATATATATCATTTATATATAATATATATTACTATAATATATATACACACATGTATTTAAAATCATTACATTGCTCACAACAATGTACAAAACAGATATTATTGTTATTCCCATTTTACAGAATAGGGATTTAAATATTAGAAAGATTGGCACCCAAAGTCATTATATCAGTTTTCTATGCTGTGTAACAATATTACTACAAACTTGGCAGCTCAAATAAAACATGATCTTACCATTTTTATGGGTTAGAAGTTTAGCCAAAGGCTAACTGGGTCCTTTGCTTACAGCATCACCAGCCTATCTTCACAGTTTAGGCAGGGCTGTATTCTCATCTGGAGGTTCGAGTGAGGAAAACAGCTTCCCAGCTGACTCAGTTCCTTGACGGTTATTGGCTATAGGTTGCCTGCAGTTCCTAGAGTCTATCCACAGTTCCTTGCCATATGGACATTCTCAAAATTGTCATTTACTTCATTAAACCCACTAGAATAATCTCTGGAGGGAGTCTGCTAGCAAGCCAGTCTTTTACAATGTAATGTCATCATGGACATGACAACTCATAGTCTTTGACATATTATATTGGTTGGAAATAAATCACAGATTCTACTCACACTCAGAAGAAGATTACAGACGGGCATGAATATCAGAAGGCAAGAATCATTGGAGGTGGCTTGAGAGTCTGCATACTAGTCACCCAGCTATCGAGTGACACAGTTTACCTCTAGGGACTTTTCTTAAGAATTTTTCCACTGGGATTGGCAATATGGATATCAACAGAGATTTGAGGGAGAGCAATTTTACTGGAGCTATGAGTGAAAACCCAACTGCTAAGACAACAGGCAAATTTCAATTATTCCTAATTTTTTGCTTCTTTTGTTCCTTCCTTTCTTGTCTTTTGTTTCTTTTCATTTTCACTTCCCTTCCTTTTATTTTTCTTCTTCTTCTGATCCTGATCCTCTTTTTTCTTCTTTCTCTTTAACACTCAATTGCTGATATAGTGAATCACAAATTTTGTTTACTCCAATAACATTTACTCGTAACAGGTACTAAGTCAGGTGCTTAGGGCCCAGTTCTAAATTAGAAGCATGTTTATTTTCTCCCAGAGTTTACCATCTTCCTAAGACTCTGAGACAAACTGTTATCTTGAAAATTTCTTAGACTGACCCTCTGAATTATTCAGTAGGCACAATTCATCTCTCTTGTCAATGGCCCTTCTGGTCTGACTTTTTCCCAGAAGTGAAAGAAGTATACCTAGAAATTCATGGGGACTGTGAAGTCAGTCCAACCTGTGTTTGAAATTGGCTGGTACCAGGCTACATTCATCAACCTTGCTGCTGAAAATCTTAACTTTTCAGAAATTGTATATAATTCAAAAAGGCAATGTATAAAAGCACTGATTGTAAGTCCTGCCGTTCCCTAATACTATGGTCTAATTGAGAAAATGATGACTTCTACCTAATGTAAAGTACTTTTACAATGATCTCCAAAAGGTAAACATTTAGTTCTTTTAACCATGCACCTTTACCAAAAATGAGCCTACAAACTCATTTTATAAAATAAAAGGGGCCTATAAAATAAAAGGGGCCTATAAACTAGGTAAACTTAGTTTTGTATTTTTCTGTTTAATCCTTGGACTTATACATAGAGTCAATAAACACATGTAAGAAATGGTCACATTTGTTAAATTATTTTATGAAAGAAAGAAAGAATGAATAATAGAATGAACCAGCAAAAGAGAAGTGAATGAATACATGAGTAAATAATGAATCAACTACCTACCTAGTAAGAACAACTTTGTGTAGGCCAAAGATGATAAACTAATTTTTGAAAAGACATATTTCTTTTGTATTTTCCCATTTTGCTTTTTTCCATTTGAGCTGTCCATAGCAAAATGTTAAGGAGTAAATCCGGAAGTCTTACTAAACCACAATGGTGAGAGTTTTGTAGAGTAGTCTTAGGCTCAGGAATTTCCCTACTCTAACAGAGGTAACTGGAGCTGAGGAAAAGCAACAACAACAACAAACAGACAAAAAGTGATTCTGGGTTTCAGATAACCTCCAGCCAAGATAGCATTTGCTAAAGGAGAAAAGGGACTTGATCCAAAGCCAAGTGTCTAACAACCAGCCAGCCAAGAAGATGCAGGGGTGCTAGCCTTTAGTAGGTTAGAGCCAAAAGAATGCCTTGTGAATTAGGGCTACCACCTCTTGAGTACTTTCTATAAGCCAGAGACATTGCATGCTGTCTTCTTCAAGCCCCAGCAGTTCTCAGTGCAAGAATAAGGCCATGAGACTTCACCTAAAGTTCCTGAGGCCTGCTGGCTGTCAACATTCAGAAGTATATAACTCTAGAAAGCATAATACTCTATATATGCTTCATACTATATAACATCCTCAGCATAATCACATTAATACTTCTACATGCAAAAATTGTGAATATTGAGTGTGATAAGGGAAGACTTACATAGTTGTATGTCAATTCAGAACAGATTTTACTGCCAAAGGATCTTTCACTCTAAATTAATTAATTTTTTTTTTTAGATTCAGGGCTTCAGAATTTCAGAATTGTGTAAAAGAAATTGTGAACATGAATTTGTATAGTCATGGTATAGATAAAGAAACTGAGACTCAGAGAAGTAAAATGACTCACCAATATTTGCAGAGCTGAGGAGCATGGAATCAACATGTGGACATCAAAGCGATGCTCAATGTTCTTAGAGAATATAGGCCTAGAGGAAGAAGCTTGAGTCTTGCTGGTCCCAGAGTCTGTTAAACACACCCTTTCTATTTAATTCACAATGAAACTGTGGATATAGGGCCTCTCAGTGACCCAGGCTTTGCTCAATTTTTGAGTCTTCCAGGATATTAAATGATGAAGAAATACTAAGATTCAGTTGTGAAAAATATACATTTTCCCTTAATCTTTCACTTTAGAAAAACACACACAGTAATCTTCATTTGGAAATAACATTTTTAAAAATCTAAAATTAAGACCTTTTCTGAGCATGCACTGGTTAAATGAGTCTGTCAGTCCCATTTGCCATAATTTTAGCCCTAGAGAAATGTCAGTGGAACACATCATATCTCAACAGTCTTAGGATCAAGAGAATTGATTATTGAGAAGGTGCTGTGTGAATTGTAAAACATAATATGCACATGTACAATCATCATTATTAATAAACAACTGTATTATTTGCATCTACCACTTTGGCCATGAAAGCTTCTGAATTAGAATTTCTGTGCCTTTTTTTTCCTTGAGGCTATAAGCTATGCTAGACTATATCTAGGGATATCTAATGCTGTCAACTCAGCAATGTCCATTTTTAATCACTTTTTTGGGGTATACTTTATGTGTGTGTGTGTGTGTGTGTGTGTGTGTGTGTGTGTGTATACACCTACTGTTTTTTGGCACAGTGATAAGCACTGAGTATACTTGGGACTAACCAGATAATCTCTTAATATAATAGGAATTTAAATTTAGTTCAAGAGGTGGATAATGAGCAACAAATTGCTAGATAAGTGTTTTTAATTTACAATTATGTAAGTGCTATGAAAAAATAAAATGCTATCTGAGAGTATGAAAAAGGAGGACAGAATGAAAGCTGGCTCAGAGCTTGATTTAATCTGAGACCTAACAAGAAGTAGGAGACATTGAACAACATCATGAAAATGTTCATATAGCCCAAAGTAATTTACAGATTCAATGATATTCCCATTAAATTACCCTTGGCATTCTTCACAAAATTAGAAAAAAACTACTTTAAAATTTATATGAAACAAAGAAGAGCCCATATAACCAAGACAATACTAAACAAAAATAAACAAAGCTGAAGGCATCATGCTACCTAACTTCAAACTATAATTCAAGGCTACAGTAACCAAAACAGCATGGTACTAGCACGAAACAGATACAGAGACCAATGGAACAGAATAAGAACTCAGAAATAATCCCTCCCATCAACCGTCTGATCTTTGCCAAACCTGACAAAAACAAGCAATGAGGAAAAGATTCCCTGTCTAATAAATGGTGCTGGGAGAACTGGTTAGCCATATACAGAAAATCGAAACTGGACCCATTACTTACACCTCAAGATGGATTAAAGACTTAAATGTAAAACCCAACACTATAAAAACCCTAAAAGCAAGCCTAGGCAATATTATTCATGACATAGACAAAGACAAAGATTTCATGAAGGAAACATGAAACACAATTGCTACAAAAGCAAAAATTGATAACTGGGATCTAGTTAAACTAAAGAGCTTCTGCACAGCAAAAGAAACTATCATCAGAGTGAACAGACAACCTACAGAATGAGAGAGGTTTTTTTTTTTCAATCTATCCATCTGACAAAAGTCTAATATCCAAAATCTACAAGGAACTTAAATTTACAAGAAAAAAAAAAAAAACATCAAAAAATGGGCAAAGGATATGCACAGAAACTTCTCAAAAGAAGACATTTATGCAGCCAAACAAACATGAAAAAAGCTCAACATCACTTATTATTAGATAAATGCAAATCAAAACCATTTGAGATTTCATCTTATGCCAGTCAGAATGACGATTATTAAAAAGACAGGAAACAGATGCTGGCAAGGCTGTGGAGAAATAGGAACACTTTTACAGTGTTGGTGGGAATAGAAATCAATTCAACCATTGTAGAAGACAGTGTGGCAATTCCTCAAAGACCTAGAACCAGAAATACAATTTGGCCCAGCAATCCCATTGCTGAGTATATACCCAAAGGAATATAAATTACTGTATTATAAAGATACATGCACACATATGTTCATTGCAGCACTACTCACAATAGCAAAGACATGGAATGAACCTAAATGTCCATCAGTGATAGACTGGATAAAGAAAATGTGGTACATATACACCAAGGTATACTATGCAGCCATAAGAAGGAAGGAGATCATATCCTTTGCAGGGACATGGATGAAGCTAGAAGTCATTATCCTAGCAAACTAATGCAGGAACAGAAAACCAAACACTGCATGTTTTCACTTATAAGTGGGAGCTGAACAATAAGAACATATGGACACAGGGAGGGGAACAGCACTCACTGTGGCCTGTTGGGGGACGGTGCCAGGGAGAGCATTAGGGAAAAGAGCTAATGCCTGCTGGGCTTAATACCTAAGTGATGGGTTGATAGGTGCGGCAAACCACCATCACACGTGTTTCCTTGTGAACAAACCTGACATCCTGCACATGTATCCTGTAACGTAAAATCAAATCAAATAAAAATGTAAAAAAAATAACAATTATAGTAAAAAGAAGTAGGAGACATCCAGTAGACACCATGGGGGTAATGTGAAATAAGGATGCACAGAGAGGCAGTAGCCAGATCCCAGATAACCTTGCATGTTGTATTATGGCACACAGGTGGGGCACTGCCCAGGGAGACAGTGGTTCAACTCTTTTGGAATTTTCATCTTCACATGTTATGGCAGGGACTGAAATATTCAATGCAGCATAAATGCTCACTATAGTGTCAGTGAGGATGTAATATAATCCCAGGATGATTTGGCTGGCATGCCAAGAAACGTAGTTGGTTTGGGATGTAGAAAAAATAACGAAGGCTAGCCTATGATGTGGTCAATTAGGTTTGGATAGTGATCCTGAACACCATAATCCTGAGTGTTGAAATCTCAAAAGATAAAAATCCCTAATGTACAAAACTCTGAAAATCACAATCATAGGATAGTTGCATCATGTTAGGCAGAACTATTACCTTGTTTTTATTATTATTATTATTGTCTTTATTTGGAATTCAAGTACGCTTTAAGGACGTGAACTGAGAATTAAATATGGTTAAGGAGATGTTTATGGGTGCCAAGTCGACAAGGGGTGGACTTGTGGACTTAAGTTTAGGTTTCAACTTGAATGGATTAAGGAACACCTAGAAACCTGGTGAAGCATTATCTGGATGTGTCTATGAGGGTGTTTCCATAGATTAGTGCATGAGGCTGAGTAGATTAGGTGGCAAATATCTGCCCTCAATATTGGTGTTCACCATCCAACTGGCCAGGGGCTCAGAGAGAACAAATACAGAAAGGGAATGGCACTCTTATCTGAGGGCTAGGACAGACTTTTCTTCTAGTGGCCTCAGAACACCAGACTCTGTGGTCTTTAGACTCCAGGATTTACACGATTCTGCCTTCATAAAATGCTCTTTGTCAGAGAATAAAAAGAATTCAATAAGCTCAGTGACCTGTTGAACCAAAGATACTTGCTAACTTCCTCCAGTGTTATAAAACACATTACGTGGTGAAATAACTTGATTAGGGATTTGACTATTGGACAAGATAGACTTCCTATATTTACCACTAAATCTAACACAGAAAAACTAGCACATGCTTCATTTTGGCTAATAGACGGCACTTTCAAAACTGTTTGTACTGTTTATATACAATTCATGACCCTGTTGGATGTGAAAATTCTAGAACTCTAGAATTAGAATTCTGGAATTCTATCTTCTCATTTATGTATTAATGAATGGAAAAAGTGAAGCACTTTGTAAACACTTATTTGAAGATTTGGTGGACTTTGCAGAAGAAAATGAATTTCAATTGAATCCTCAATCCATAATGACAGATTTGAAATTAGGTATGACCAAAGCTTCTAAAAGTGAGTTTCAAGATGTTACCTACCAATAATGTTTGTTTTATCCATTAGGCTCAGTGCATTTGGTGGAAAATTCAGATGAGCACATTGGTCAATTGATAGGGCGATGACAAAAACTGTAGTTCAAAAATGTGTCATTTGCCCGCATTGGCATTCCTTCCAGCTGATGACATTCCAGGAGTTTTTAAGGAATTAAAGCCACATTTTTCTGAAGAAGCCAGCAAAGCTGCTGATTGGTTCAAACATAATTATGTGCATGGTAGGATAAAAATACACACAACGATATGGCTGTTTGATCTCTAATCTTGCTTCTGCCAAATTTGTGGTCTATAAATATAGGCATGCAGAATGTATTTCTGCAAACCCAAAACAACAAATAAATAAATATGTTTCAAATCATTTTAATTCTAGCTTTAGAATTATATTTTCAGGTTTTGATCTTCCAGCATTTCAACATTTGGGATGATGGCGTGATTGGGTCTTTCAGTATTATAATCAGCTCCCTGGTAGATTATGTTCACTTTTCTAACACTTCTTACATTGTATTACAGTCATTTTTCACAAGCCTTTTTCCCACTGTAGGTTTAAAACTCAGGGAGTGGAGAAATTTGTATCTACCTCTACATCCTGTTTAAAAGATGAAAGCAAACTTTAAAAATAAAAATGAATAGGGCCTATAATTTGAGAAACATACATCTTTCAGTGCAAAGGAATCTGTAGATTTAGCAGTGGGAAAGCAAGCTGACAAGCAGACAGTGCCCCTTGCAAAGAACCTTGTGAAAAACACGCAGGATTAAGGGTTTTATCTTGCCTGTGATGGTGAGTCATCGAGGGCTTTAAAAATGGCATGGTCAAATTTACTTTTGAATAGATGACTCTGAGTGCACTAGAGACAAATGCGTCTGGCAGCAGGAAGTCCAGGTAGGTAGCTGTGGCAACAACACAGAGGGGAAAAAGGAGACCTAATCAAGGAAGTGGCAGAAGAGAGGTAGGGGAGAAGGCGTATTAGAGAAGCAACCAGGAGGATTTTGCAAATTCAATTGCTCAACTGACTATTATTGGTTGTTTACTATTTACTAGGTAGGATAGGGAGAAATAGTCCCCAGCCCTGCTCCTGAGGAACTAAATTATTTTAGGGGAAATGAAAAAAGTCAGGTGTTTTCTATTATAAAATGAGAAGACATACACTTTATTGGCAAATATATTGGAAAAATCTAGTGAATACTGCTTATGATAGTACTCTTTAAATTATTTAGTTATAGGTATTATTAAAAGCAAAAATAGTGCCAGGTACTATCCTTTACATTTGTTAATCCATTTAATCCTCACAATAGCTCTGTGTGGTAGGTTCCAGTATTAGCTCCATTTTACAGATGAAGAAACCAAAGTATTGTTGTTATTGAATTATACCAAGTAGCTTACCTAATTATCATAAAAAATATGCCACGCCTTTATAATGCAACCTTAGACAGCAACAATAAGATGGAGCTAATAACACAGTACAAACTGACTGATCTTTCCTTAAGTTTAGGGGTGTATTCTGCATGAATGCAGGTGAACAGAGCTGGGCCAAAAGTCAGTTTGCTTTGACTCTGATTCATTCCTGCAACCCAAATTGCTAAATTAAATGAGTGGTTGAATATATGAAAGCATGGATGGGTGGTTAGCTAGTGGGTAAAAGATGGATCCATCTCAGCATGTGATTTTTAAAAAAGGTGAAGCCAGTTGATCTCATATAACACATATATGATAGCTCTTAAAGAGAAGCCAGGCTGGGCACAGTGGCTCAGGCCTGTAATCCCAGCACTTTGGGAGGCTGAGGTGTGTGGATCACCTGCGGTCAGGAGTTTGAGACCAGCCTGGCCAACATGGCAAAACCCCGTCTCTATGAAAAATAACAAAAATTCGCTGGACATGGTGATGGGTGCCTATAATTCCAGTGATTTGGGAGGCTGAGGCAGGAGAATTGTTTGAACCCAGGAGGCGGAGGTTGCAGTGAGCCGAGATTGCACTGTTGCTCTCCAACCTGGGCAACAAGAGCAAAACTCTGTCCAAAAAAAAAAAAAGAGAGAAGCCAGACACCTATGGGCATTTGGATACATTTCTTGACACCTACTGGTATTTGGATACACTTCCTGGGGGACTTCATTATCATGCTGCATCTTCTCCTTTAAACTGATGTTTTAGTAAGCCACTGGCTTTTAAATTTGGTTTCCCTTGCTTGGAGCATCTGGGGACAATTGCATTCCTCATTCAGAAGTTTGAATTCCCAATCCAGGGGTCAGTGCCCTGCACTATTGGACCAATCCTCCAGGAAGAGGGGAATTCAGACTACATGGATATAGGAATGGATATGTCATCACCTGGACCTCATAAATTACTAGAGATAACAGTTGGGCCCAGAAATGTATCCCTTATTCTTCAACATTTTATTTTTGTTTCCACTTTCTACAGCTTGTCTTGGCAGAATAATTTTTAGCAGAATTATTCTGATTGACTGTCTTGTTTATTTTAAGCCAGTTTCTTATCCATGCCTAGAGCAAAAGTTATATAATGTTTCGCTAGGGTAACTGGGAGTTCAGCAATTGGAATTCAACAATTAATAACGAAAGTATCAAGTCATGAGATTTTCCATTCTCTATAGGGTCTCCTGTTTGTCTGACTTTGATCTTTGAAGATTTTTTTAGGAGACACCAGATTCCACACTTGAGTGGGTTCCTGCCCTCAGGATTAACCAATATGCTTTTTTTTCTCAGCTATAGCAGATACTGTTCTATTTTACTTGAATTCAAGTAAAATAAGGTTTGGTTTGGTGTACACATTCATCCTATGGGCCTTTTGTTCTTTTTCTACTATTTTTTAAAGGAATACCCATATTTTTGTCCAGTTTCGTCACAGAGCCAACTGCTTAAGAGTCAGGATTACAGCATGAATCAAGCGAAAGCCACAGGTTCTATGAAAACTGAAGCACCAAACATGATTCTAGGATATCCTTTGGATACCAAGCTCAATTGCATTTAGCTCCTTTATACGCATGATATCTCCAAAAGAGATTTAATTCATCAGAGTTATGGTATGATGTAGCAGAAATTCTATTAGCTTTGTTAGGACAAAAGTAGACAGTTATGAGCTAACCTGAAATTTACTTGTCATCTTCCTTCCTTCCTCCCTTTTTTCCTTTGTTTACTTCTCTTCTTCTTCCTTTCCTTAAACATATATTTACTGTGTGCCTGCTATGGAGCAGGCCCTTTGTTTGCATCTGAAGTAAAACTACATATTCTCTATCATGGATTCTACAAACTTAAGACTGAGATGTTAATACTTCTGTCCTGGGGTTCACATCCATCCAAAAATCAGGTAAGTTTGCTTGTGAACGTTGAGCTCCACTGACTAAGTACAAATGAGTGCAGTAGATCTGGAACAATAGAGGAGGCCTCCCGGGAGAGGGATTTGCTAGAGTAGAGGTGCCGTAGAAAGAATAGGACAGCAGTTGCCGCTGGGGTGCTGAGACTGAGGGGTTATGGTGAGAGATAAGTCCTAAAAGGCAAGTCAGGATCAGAGAAGGAAAGACGTATAACATTCTAAAGAGGAGAAGAGGTATGTTTGCAATGACTAGCCTGGTGTGTTGAAAATATTCTTGCAGTTACAGAGCGAAGAGCAGGCTGAAGAGGCGCATGAACAGATGTAAGCGGATCAGTTAGAAGGATATGGCAGCAAGCCAAAGGTAAGACAATGATCACTTCTACTTGGATGGGGTGATGGAGATTGAAAGAAATAGACTTATCCTAGACAAAATTGGAGGGAAAAGTCTTTCTTTAAGCTCCTCCAAGCTAACTTCTATTCTTTCAGAAAGCTTCTCTCATTTGTTGAGATGAACAGAGTGTGTTTTTAGACTCTTATCTTCTTGTTCCCCTTTAAAACCAGATTTGGCTTTATAAAGTTTTTCATTTTACCTTTCTTTTTGTACAAAGTAATAAATGAAAAGCAGCAATTAAGGCCATTTCAATTGACCTTTATGTGTTTAGTGGTTTAGTGTGAATTCATTCCATCAACATAGAAGAAATCATTCTTGAAAAAGATCTATTGTTAGGGCCTGGGAAATTCAGAAATAAATAAGCCACTCTCCTTATTTGCCCTCAAGAAATGCCTTTTATCAGTGGAGAAGGACATGCAAATAGATAATTGCATGGATATGATGTGAACAAGATCAAAAGCATGCACCAAATGCAGAAAAGATCTCAGAGAGGATTTGGATGATTCTGATGATAGGTTATAAGAGGATTAAGAAGGTCACAAGTCACCTGATATTTGAGACAGAGCAGTGGTTTTCAAACTAAAACTAAACGCATCATTACCAGGCAGAGCTTGGATGAGTAGCTGAATACACAAGGGAAAATAAAACAGTTTTGAAATACTCGAAGCATATTGCTTTGGACATGTCTTTGAGAGCTATCCTGTTTAACTGGATCTCCAGCAGCAATAACTGGCAAGACAGAAAGAACAGGAAAGGGAGAAGCATTCCCCAGACTCCATGGTGCCAGCACGTTGTTCAACATGAGGGACTTCCTGGGACTTGAGTCTATTTATAAGTCTAGAAAGAAAGAGTGGTGGTGTGGGGGTGGGTCCTGAGGACAATATGTATTGTATTGCAAAGCAACAATCTCTAGAGAGGCCATTAAAATTTCCTCAAGTAAGGCAGGATTCCCTCCTTCAAACAGGAATGAAGAGATGCCTTCTCCTAAAGCTGGGACGGTTGCTTCCACTGGCAAAGGAGACTCATCAGAATTTAGAGGCTCATTATTCCCAACTTTATTGAGGTCTTCTCACACATCCCTCTTCAAATTGTGAGTATCCTATTCTTTCACAATCAGTGTCCTCACTTTAACGTTAGACACCCTGTAAGATGGAAATTCAACTTGCATTGTAACTCAGCCAGTCACTAAATGAGATTCTGGGTTTGGTTTTCAGGAATCACAGCCCTGTGGCTGTAGGAGAAAAGGATCTCCTTCAGGGTACACATAGAAGATTTCATATCATTTATGGGCCACTTAAGTTGGGAATTTGAATTTCTGAGCTCATCCTTCTTTTCCCTCACTTTGTCCAGTGACCATAGGAGCAAACATCTAGCCTCATTACGGTTGTTAGTTTGATTTTTAAAAGTTTAAAAATATCATATATACCATCATTCACATCCTTGCCTCTCATAAGTGGTTGATTAGGAATGTCCAATGGTGATATGTTGCATATTTCTATTGTCAGATGACACCACAGACTATTAGTTTTCTACTTACTATAAAAATAGAGTCATTTATGTCTTTAAATATAATCACATTAGACAGTCAATTTCAGAAATGCAAAACCAATTCTAAGAACTCATTCTTAACATTTTGTTTTTAAGAATAAGTTTTTCACTCTCAGTATCAAAAAATCTATATTTGTCAGATTATCTATCAATCAAAATAGAAAGCAATATTTATTATAAGAAATTGACTCGTATGATTATGGAGGCTGGAAAGTCCCAAAATTTGCAGGAGGAATAGACAAGCTGGAGACCCTGCAGAGTCAATGATTTAGTTCCAGTTAAATTTCAAAGTCTGAGAACTAGATTATTTGATAGTGTATTTCCAGTTTGAATCTGAAGGCCTGAGAACCAGGACAGCCAATAATGTAGTTCCAGTCTGAAGGCCAGCAGGCTGGAGACCCAGGAAGATTTGATGTTTCAGTTCAATTTCAAAGGCAGGAGCAAAGTTAATGTTCTAGTTCAAAGACTATCAAGCAGGGAGAACTCCTTCTGAGGAGACAGTTGCTTTTTTATTGTATTCAGACCTTCAAGTGATTAGATGAAGTCCACCCACATTATGGAGGACAATTTGTTTTATTCATTCTACTGATTCAAATGTTAATCTCCTCCAAAAATGCCCTCATGGACATACCCGGAATCAAATATGACCAAATATCTGGACATCTTTTTCCCTAATAAAATTGACATACAAAATTGATCAGCATTTAGGATGTCTTTCTTTATAGCTTAGATAGGATGGTGGGAAACCAGCTCACTTGGAATATATCTGTCTCACATAAGCTTATAGGTAAATATATATTATATATAGTAAATAATCTTCATGTAGGAAACTTTATAAGGTTTGATAAACTCACAGCTCCCTGTCAATCCCCTGTAATTTTATCTCCAACCTACCATTCATGGCCCATTGATCAGACCATCATCTTCCTCTTCTCATAAAGCAAATTCTTCTTTAATTATCATAAGAGTATGGTTTTTAAATATATAGTTATTTAATGTTTTAAAAAATACAAGTTTGGATGTTTTGGATGCTTGCATTAGAATTGAGGAAAGGGAGAAATTGGGAAGTTATACAGTAACAACACATGCTTTAGCCAGTCATGGTGGGGGTGGGTGGCTCTGGAACTAAAATAGGCCTACAAAATTATCCTGAACTTTGATATGGAGGCAGGGCCTTTATAACCCAGCATTGGATCAGTCATTAAGTATGCTATGTGCCTTGCAAAGAGTTCTGATTGCATGTTAAGTCTATTACTTCAGCCAAGAGGTACATCAGGAGGGATGAGCGACAAGCCATCAATAATCCTTGGTGCTTGGGTGAAGGAGCTTTTCAGTCTTGAGTAGGAGTGGGAAAGCTGATAGTATAGCAACTCATCCTCCACTCCCTATTGCAGTTCTTTGTCAATCATAGCAAGATATGAATGGAATGCAAATGTGTGGTTCAGTTCATAATTATGCATCAAATGATCTGGTAGAAGTTCCAACCTGGAGAGCAATGCGACAGTATTGGCTAAAACAGCGTTGGAGCTGTGGTTATTATCCTTCTCCTGATGCTTGACTGAAAGGGCTAAAGGAGGCCTGTTTCCATGTAGTCGCGAAAACATGACACAGAGTTCAGTGAGAGGGCAGGATAAGGTATGGCTTGGGGAAGAGTCTTAGCTCCATAAAGTCATTCAAGGGTCTAAATGCCTTCCATCTTGTGACTCCATCCTGTTCAAGATTAGCGTTTTCTTTTGTCCACTAGTGGAAAGAAATAGGTCATCTTAATGAACAGGACTGCACATGGGTTTTATCACTTCTGCTCATATTTTACTGGGCATAAGTAAGTCTCCTGGGCTTAGTGAGCTAAATAAGGAAGTCTGTAAAATGTACTCCAGCTGTTTGCTCCAGAAGTAAAGAACACTAATATTGGCCGGGTGTGGTGGTTCATGCCTGTAATCCCAGCACTTTGGGAGACCAAGGAAGGTGGATCACACAGTCAGGAGATCGAGACCATCCTGGACAACATGGTGAAACTCCATCTCTACTGAAAAAAAAAGAAAAAATTAGCTGGGCGTGGTGGTGTACACCTGTAGTCCCAGCTACTTGGGAGGCTGAGGCAGGGGAATCACTTGAACCTGGGAGGTGGAGGTTACAGTAAGGCCAGATCGCAACACTGCACTCCAGCCTGGCAAGAGCAAGACTCCACCAAAAAAAAAACCAAAAACAAACAAACAAACAAAAAACACTAATATTTGCACTCAGCATGGTCTCTGTCACACAATGGAAAGACCTTAGGCAGAATTATGTTCAAATTCCAGTTGTGCCATCATATGCCATCACATCTGTAGCTGTGCGTCATGGGGCCAGTTGTCTAACCTTTCTGACTCATTTTTCTCATCTCCAAAATGTGACTATTATGTGTTCCTCCATGGCTTGTGGAAAAATTAATTGTGGTGAATTTAATTTCACAGAAAGTCTTACATAGTTTTTCTTTCTCTTTTCTTTTTCTAGCTCATTGTAAGTATGATCTTTCTAGTATTTGGAGCTGACCAAAGAGGTGTGAAATGTGGTGGCCTGAAAGCTAGTTGCCGTGGGAGGAATTTTCATGAAGTGGCAAATGGGCCGTATTGACTTCCAAAGTTCTTCAATACCATAGAAACAGCTGAAATAGTAATTAAACTCACACCAAGGTAAGCCAGAGTCAGACTGGGCATTTACACTGGAACCAAAGTCTGGAAAGTGCTCAGTAACCATAGCTTTGCTTTTCTTCTGGAAGTAAGTCTTCTCAGCAGAATATCGACATCTATAAAGCTTTCAGACTCGACTTTTCATTTCTCCTCTTCGCAGAGCTGTGCTTGTCTTGGCCTTTTCATCTCGGCATTTAAGTGAGAAGAATTTCAATTGTTTGCAGTCAATCCTACAGTGCTTTTTCAATTTCCTTTTGTTTTCTTTGGGATTTTCAGAAAACCTCATGTGCCCTACATAATGCAGTTGTGATTCCAAGAGTCTGGTGCCCCAGAGTCACTGACAGATGCTTAAAAATATTTCAACTCCTGTGTATGAGAAGGAGCATTGGATTAGGCATCAGAAAGCCAGTGCCACACTCCAGCCCTGCCATTAATTAGCTGTGTGACCTTTAAGAAGTACTTTTGTTTTCCTTTCTGGGTTTTATTTTTTCAATTGAATAAGGAGAGCAAGTTGAATCTATGGTTTGTAAACCATGTTTTGTGGAATCCTGGGGTTTCTTGGAGATATTTCCAGGACTGTGGGTATTTCCAGGGGTGATGAAAGGCAGTCTTTTTCCCATATGACTCAATTTTTTACTTAATGCATATATTTGGAGTTCTAGTAATATCTCATTACTTGATGTTTCATTAATTTTTGTTTAAATCACTAAATTCTGATGACACCTAAGGGCCAATCATGCTTCTACTTTCTCTAGCATGATAAGTTGACCAACATATGTACATTTTTTCAAGTGTAGGATAAAATGAGGAACTGACAAAATATTCAATATTAGAGGAAATCAAATTAAGTCAGTTGTATGATAAAATAGCACAGAAGTAAGCTCAAATAGAAGCTCTACCTTCAACTGCCTTTGGGTAAATTATTTGAATTTTCTAGCTTTAAGTTACTAATTGTAAGATGTGGAAGAAAGTGCTCATCTTGCGGATTATGATTGAAGTTAATACTGTATAGTGTCAAGCATATAGGCAAAAAATGTGCACACACTGCTGGTTTTCACTCCCACACCCATTGTCAATCAACTAATGCCAGATTTGCTTCCCGCCCTATATGTGGCTCCAGAAATTCTTCCCATACTGGGCAGTAGGCAACCACTACTATAAGAGAAAATCTCCATTTGGGATAAAGTGCAGCTGACATCCTGTTACACTCCCATTTTCTGTCTGTATAATAAGAATATCTGTAAACTGAATTGTGTCCACCCCCCCAAAAAAATTCATATATAGAAGCAATAACTTCCAATGTGACTATTTGGAGACAGGACCTATATGGCAGTAATTAAGGTTAAATGAGAATTGGGCCCTGATCTAATAGGAATAGTGTTTTGTGAGATACCAGAGAGCTCACTCTCTCTGCTATGTGATGGACAGTGAGAAGGCAGCTATCACCAAGCCAGAAAGAGGGTCCTCATCAGAACTCAATCTTGTTGTCACCTTGATCTTGAACTTCTAGCCCCCAGAACTGTGTGAAAATAAATTTCTGTTGTTTAAGCCACACAGCCTATGGTCTTTTCTTACAACAGCTTAAAGTTGGAAAATACAGGAATGCCAATGCCTTTTTAGATATGTATTATGATGATTGAAGAGGGCATCATGCATCCAACATTATTTATGTCTACTATGCATGGGACTCTATGATAGGTATAGGGTGTTTAAAGGCATGTGTAGCATGTATCAATTCTCATGGAAGTGACTGTCTTAAAGAACATGCTAACACACTGCCATTGCATAAAATAACCTAGAAAGTGCATGCTACCTTGGAGATATGCCTACGTAGTTAAAAAAAAAAAACATAAATGCCAGTTAGATGCAGACTTAGTTGTAAATAATATTAACTGAAGACTTTGTATAATAGTTTAACTTGGAAAGGAACTCCAATTTGCTTTTGACTCTGAGCATACCATGTGCCTTTTACCTTTTAACACATTCTCTCCACTAACCACAGTGGCCAGAATAGAATAGGAGCTTGTACATGTTTGTGGAATAAACACATGAATTAATGTTAATATGTAATATATATATATATATATAACCATATCTCATACCAAAGAGAGGGGAAAGGAAAAATATACACTAAATTGTTAGTAGATTATCGTCACTTTGCATGAATCCATGTTTACATATAATAAAAATAAACATTTACATTTCTTTTGTGGTCAAAAAAGGAATTGTATCATTGATGTTTAGCCAGGAAAACAGAAGCCACTCTAGATGACCTGATATCAACTAAATGATATCCCCCACAAATTCATATTTTGAAGCCCAAACCCCCGGTATGATGATATTTGCAGGTAGGGTCTTTAGGCAGCAATTAAGGTTAGATAAGGTTATAAAGGTGGGAGCCTCCTGATAGAATTAGTGTTGGCTCCTGGTTGTGGCAGACTGTGGCCAGAGTGCCTCCTCAGGCCTGACCCTGACTCATCCTTCCTCACTGGGTGGGGCTTCCCTGCAGGAACTCCAGCCAGAGGCTCAAGGACAGATCCCTGATCTCCCTGGGCCTGAGGCCCTTAGGGAGGAGAATGGCTGCAGACTCTGTGGACCAGCAGACTTAGCCTTTCCCATTGGTGGTTCTGAGGAATCAGGGCAGCCCAGATGAGTGGGTTTCCCCTTAGTGAAGCACACCACCTCCGCCAAGGAACAGTCAAAGTGCTTCGTTAAATGAGTCTTGTTCCTGTGCTACCCAACTGGGTGAGACCCTCCAACAGGGATCGTCAGACACCCTATACAGGAGCCTCCTTGAGTGACATCTTCAGGCATGGGAGCAAACCAGATGAATAGGGGCTGAAGTGAACGCCCCCAGCAAACAACAGCAGCCCTACAAAAAAAGAAACCTGACAGTTGAAAGAAAAACAAACAAAGAGAAAGCAACAACAACCTGACAGTTGAAAGAGAAACAAAGAGAATGCAGCAACAACAGCATTACCAACAACAAAAACAGTCCCCACAAGAACCTTATCCAAGGGTCTGCAGCCTCAAAGATCGAAACTAGACAAACTCACAAAGATTAGAAAGAATCAACAACAACAACAACAAAAAACTGAAAACCCAAAGGACCAGAGTGCCTCTTCTCCTCCACATGACTGCAATGTCTCTCCAGCAAAAGTGTAGAACTGGACAAAGGAAGAGATGGACAAATTGATAGAAGTAGGCTTTAGAAGATGGGTAACAAAAAACTACACTGAGCTAAAGGAGCATGTTCTAGCCCAATGCAAAGAAGCTAAGAAATTTGATAAAAGGTGAGAGGAGCTGCTAACTAGAATAACCAATTTAGAGAGAAACATAAATGACCTGATGGAGCTGAAAAACACAGCACAAGAACTTCACAAACATACACAAGTATCAATAGCCGAATCGACCAAGTGAAAGAAAGTATATCAGAGTTTGAAGACCACCTTGCTGAAACAAGGCATGCAGACAAGACTAGGTGAAAAAGAATAAAAAGGAACAAACAAAACCTCCAAGAAATAATAGAACTTCGTAAAAAGACCGAACTTTTGATTGATTGGAGTATCTGAGAGAGTCGAGGAGTATGGAAATGAGTTGGAAAACACACTTCAGGATATTATCCAGGAGAATTGCCTCAACCTAGAAAGACAGGCCAACATGCAAATTCAGGAAATACAGAGAACATCACTAAGATACTGCATAAGAAGATCAACCCCAAGACACATAATCATCAGATTCTCCAAGATCAAAATGCAGGAAAAAACGTTAATGGCCGCCAGAGGGAAAGGCCGGGTCACCTACAAAGGGAAGCCCATCAAACTAACAGTGGAACTTTCAGCAGAAACTCTACAAGCCAGAAGAGATTGGGAGCCAATATTCAACATTCTTAGAGAAAAGAATTTTCAACCCAGAATTTCATATCCAGATAAACTAAGCTTCATAAATGAAGAGGAAATAAAATCCTTACCAGACAAGCAAATGCTGAGGGATTTTGTTACCACCAGGCCTGCCTTGTAAGAGCTTCAAAAAGAAGCACTAATTATGGAAAGAAAAAAACAGTACCAGTCACTGCAAAAATACACCAAAATATAAAGACCAATGACACTATGAAGAAACTGCATCAACTGGTGTGCAAAATAACCAGATAACATAATGATGAAAGGATCAAATTCAAACATTAACAACACTAACCTTAAATATAAATGGGCGAAATGCCCCAACTAAAAGACACAGACTGGAACATTGGATAAAGGGTCAAGTCCCATTGGTGTCCTGTTTTCAGGAGACTCATCTCACGTGCAAAGGCACACACAGGATCAAAATAAAGGGATGGAGGAAAATTTACCAAGCAAATAGAAAGCCAAAAAAAGCAGGGGTGGCAATTCTAGTCTCTCACAAAACAGACTTTAAACCAATAAAGATAAAAAAGACAAAGAAGGGCATTAAATAATGGTAAAGGGAACAATTCAACAAGAAGAGCTAACTATACTAAATATATATGCACCCAATACAGGAGCAGTTAGATTCATAAAGCAAGTTTTTAGAGACCTACAAAGAGACTTAGACCCCCGCACAATAATAGTGAGAGACTTTAACTAAAACCCCACTGTCAATATTGGATCAATGAGACAGAAAATTAACAAGGATATTCAGGACTTGAACTCAGCTCTGGATCAAGTGGACCTAATAGATATCTTCAGAACTCTCCACCTCAAATCAACAGAACATACATTCTTGTTAGCACCACATAGTACTTATTCTAAAATTGATCATATAATTGGAAGTTAAAGACTCCTCAGCAAATGCAAAAGAACTAAAATCTAACAAACAGTCTCTCAGACCACACTGCAATCAAATTAGAGCTCACTCAAAACCATACAATTACATGGAAATTGAGCAACCTGCTGCTGAATGACTCATGGGTAAATAATGAAATTAAGACAGAAATCAAGAAGTTCTTTAAAATCGGTGAGAACCAAGAGATACCATACCAGAATCTCTGGGACACAACTAAAGCAGGGTTAAGAGGGAAACTTGTAGCATTAAGTGCCTACATCAGAAAGCTAGAAAGATCTCAAATTGACACCATAACATCACAATTAAAAGGGCTAGAGAGTCAAGAGCAAATTAATTCAAAAGCTAGCAGAAGACAAGAAATAACTAAGATCAGAGTAGAATTGAAGGAGATAGAGACACAAAAGACCCTCAAAAAAAAAAAAAAAAAGCAATGAATCAAACAGCTGTTTTTTTGAAAAAATTAACAAAATAGATAGACCAATAGCTAGACTAATAACAAAAAAGAGAGAGAAGAATCAAATAGACACAATAAAAAATGATAAAAGGGATATCACCACTGACCCCACAGAAATACAAATTACCATCAGAGAATACTATAAACACCTCTATGCAAATAAACTAGAAAATCTAAAAGAAATGGATACATTCCTGGACACATACACCCAAGACTAAACTAGGAAGAAGTCAAATCTCTGAATAGACCAAAAGCAGTTCTGAAATTGAGGTAGTAATTAATAGCCTACTGACGGAAAAAAGCTCAGGATTAGATGAATTCACAGTCGAATTCTACCAGAGGTACAAAGAGGAACTGGTACCATTCCTTCTGAAACTATTCCAAACAATTGAAAAGGAAAGACTCCTTCCTAACTCATTTTATGAAGCCGGCATTATCCTGTTACCAAAACCTGGCAGAGAAACACATACGGAAGAAAACGTCAGGCTAATATCCCTGATGAACATTGATGCAAAAATCCTCAATAAAATACTGTCAAACCAATTCCAGCATCAAAAAACTTATCCACCATGATCAAGTCAGCTTCAACCTTGGGATGCAAGGCTATCAACATACACAGATCAATATATGTAATCCATCATATAAACAGAGCCAAAGACAAAAACCACATGATTATCTCAATAGATGCAGAAAAGGTCTTTGATAAAAGTCAACATCCCTTCATGTTAAAAACTCTCAATAAACTGGATATTGGTGGAATATATCTCAAAATAATAAAAGTTATTTATGACAAACTCACAGCCAATATCATATTGAATGGGCAAAAGCTGGAAGCATTCTCTCTGAAAACCAGCACAAGGCAAGGATGCCCACTCTCACCTCTTACTCAACATAGTCCTGGAAGTTCTGACCAGGGCGATCAGGCAAGAGAAAGAAATAAAGAGTATTCATATTGGAAGAGAGGAAGTCAAATTGTCTCTGTTTGCAGATGACGTGATTTTATATTTAGAAACCCACATCATCTTTGCCCCAAAGCTCCTTAAGCTGCTAAGCAACTTTAGCAAAGTCTCAGGATACAAAGTCAATGTGCAAAAATCACAAGCACTCCTTTACACCAACAATAGACAAGGAGAGAGTCAAATCATGAATGAACTCCCATTCGCAATTGCTACAAAGAGAATAAAATACCTAGGAATGCAGCTAACAAGGGATGTGAAGGACCTCTTTAAGGAGAACTACAAACTACTGCTCAAGGAAACAAGAGAAGACACAAATGGAAAAACATTACATCCTCATGAACAGGAAAAATCAATATCCTAAAAATAGTCATACTGCCCAAAGTAATTTATAGATTCAATGCTATCCCCATCAAACTATCATTGATATTTTTCACAGAATTAGAAAATACTGCTTTAAACTTCATGTGGAATCAAAGAAGACCCCATATAGCCAAGACAATTGTAAGCAAAAAGAACAAAGCTGGAGGGATCACACTATCTTACTTCAATCTATACTACAAGGCTACAGTAACCAAAAGGGCATGGTACTGGTACTAAAACAGATATGTAGACCAATTGAACTGAAGAGAGACCTCAGAAATGACATGACACATCTACAACCGTCTGATCTTTGACAAACTTGACAAAAACATGCAATAAGGAAAGGATCTCCTATTCAATAAGTGGTGCTGGGAAAACTGTCTAGCCATATGCAGAAAACTGAAACTAGATCCCTCCTTACACCTTATACAAAAAATAACTAAAGATGTATTAAAAACATAAATGTAAAACCCAAAACCATAAAAACCCTAGAAGAAAACCTAGACAATACCATTCAGAACATAGGCATGGGCAAAGAATTCATGACAAAAATGCCAAAAGCAATTGTAACAAAGCCAAAATTGACAGGATCTAATTAAACTAAAGAGCTTCTGCACAGAAAAAGAAACTATCATCAGAGTGAACAGGCAACCTACAGAATTGGAGAAACTTTTTGCAATCTACCCATTTGAAAAAGGTCTAATATTCAGAATTTACAAGAAATGTAAACAAATTTACAAGGAAAAAACAACCCCATCAAAAAGTGAATAAAAGATATAAACAGACACTTCTCAAAAGAAGACATTTATGCGGCCAACAAACATATGATAAAAAGCTCAACATCACTGATCATTAGAGAAATGCAAATCAAAACCACAATGAGATACCATCTCATGCCAGTCAGAATGGTGATTATTAAAAAGTCAAGAAACATTAGATGCTGGTGAGGCTGGGGAGAAATAGGAACGCTTTTACACTGTTGGTGGGAATGTAAATTAGTTCAACCATTGTGGAAGACAGTATGGCAATTCCTCAAGGATCTAGAGCCAGAAATATCATTTGACCCAGCAATCCCATTACTGGGTATATACCCAAAGGGATATAAATCATTCTCATTCATAAGTGGGAGTTAAATAATGAGACTACATGGACACAGGGAGGGAAACAACACACACTAGGGGCTATTTGGGGGTGGAGGGTGAGGGGAGGTAACTTAGAGAACTGGTCAGTAACTGCAGCAAACCACCATGGCACACGTATACCTATATAATAAACCTGCACATTCTGCACATGTATCCCAGAACTTAAAATAAAATTTAAAAAAGGACCAACAACTACAAGTGTGTGTGTGTGTGTGAGTGTGTGTGTGTGTGTTGTTTAAGGCAAGTCTGGAGTACTTTATTAGAGCAGACTGAGAAGATTAATACATTACTCATTAGGAAAGTTTTCAGCACAGAGATTTAGAGGCCCACACACCCTAGTATTTGCTGGAAAGTGAGGTCAGTGGAAGCAAAAAAATTAGAGGATTAGAAGGAGGATACCACAAATGGTCTCATTTGCTAGGGTCACCACCAAAGTAGGTGTTTCTCAGGAGCCTTCTTGGAAGCTGGTACCAACTTCACATCTATTCTCTGCCCATACATCATCTACCATTCATAGTTTATTCATCTGGAATGCAGAAATCCTATTTTATTCATCTCTTACACACAGCACCTACTAGAATTCCTGAAACATAGAAAACATCTCATAAATGTTTATTGAGTAAACAATGTCTTCCTGCATTCTCACAACTGATCAGAAGAGTGGGCATTACCAATCCCAATGATAAAAATGAGGAAGTTCCTGAAATTCATCAAAATTGCCTTAAGACACAATATTATGCAATAATTTTCAAAATTTTAATGACTTGAGAGAATATTGGTAATAAAATATTCTCTTTACAAAAACAAACACACACACACACACACACACACACACACAAACATGCTGAGGTATTAGTAGTGGTTATTTCTATCTCGGGAAATGAGGCTTTCCTGTATTCCTCACGACTGAGGTGGAAGGATTGCTTGAGCCCAGAAGTTTGCCATTGCAGTGAGCTATAATAGCACCGCTGCACTGCAGCCTGTGTGACAGAGTGAGACTTTGTCTCTAAAAAGAAAAAAGAAATTTTGTTGCTGTTCGAGTTAGTCCCCATGCCCTTTAGTCACTATTCAAATTTCTGTCACCACAAACTAATTTTGCCTTCATATAATATAATTACACAGTTTGTACTCTTCCATGTCTGGCTTCTTTCTCAGCATAATATTTTTGAGATTCATCCATAATGTAGGCATCAGTAAGTTTGCTCCATTTTGTTAAGGAATAGTTTTCCTTTGTATATACATACAACAGTTTGTTTAGTTATTCAATTACTGACAGGCATTTTAATTGTGCCTGGCATAAGAAAAGCTGCTATAAACATTCTTTAAAAATCTTTGTGTGAAAAGAACTTTTATTTTATTTAGGTAAATAACTAGGTTTAGAAATTTCTGGATCTTTAGGTAGATGGATGTTCGAATGCCAAAAAGTGTTCCAAATTGGTTATAGTAATCTACAAACCTCCCCCAAACCTTCAGGACCATATAAAAATCCCACCTGCTATACATCGTCACCAGTGTTTTTTTTGTCAGTGTTGCTAATTTGAGCTCTTCTGGAGAATGTACATTCTATTTAAGTTTATAATTTGTATGCCTCTGATGACTAATGATCTTAAGCAGTTTTTTTTTTTCAAATTTTTACTGGTCATTTATATATCTTCTTATTGAAGTGTACATAAAAAATTTGTCCATTTGAAAATTGAGGAATTAGTCTTGTTACTGGTTTATAAACGTTCATTACATATTCTGGATGAAGTCCTTCCAGATATAACATATCTACTATATATTAATGATATATTATATATTATCAACTGTATATACATAAGCATTTAAGAAAAGATGAGGTTAAAATAGAGAAAGTAGATATAAAAATAGTCTAAAAATGTTTAAAACTCTGAGTCATTGATCAGGGTTGACATATTAGCCTCTTTCAAAGCTTACCATGAAGAAATTTAAAATGACTTACATGCATTTAGAAACACCACTAGGCAAAGTACTGTGAAGTTTGCTATATAAAGAAGATTGAATCTCATTTCACAAGAATGAGAACTTCATAGGAATACGTGCTATGAGCTTATATTATCATTTGATTTAGTATTAAAACTGGCATATTGAAGATGGTCAAATATATTTGTGGAGAGATTGAGATAATAAGTTAATTGGCTAATTATATCATTTAATTATCATAAAATAGAACCAATCACTAAGCTTTGGGGAAAAAACAAAACCACTGCAAATAAAAGCAATGTGTATGTTATGTATTGATGATGTTTGGCTTCATCTAAGTGAGAAATGGACACAGTATGAAAACAAGATAAATGGGATGGAACACCCATCCATAGTT
This sequence comes from Macaca mulatta, assembly GCF_049350105.2. Taxonomy (NCBI): domain Eukaryota; kingdom Metazoa; phylum Chordata; class Mammalia; order Primates; family Cercopithecidae; genus Macaca; species Macaca mulatta. Next base: position 13,615,222 of record NC_133410.1, read on the forward strand.
CCTAGATGTCCATAAATCCCATTTAGCCTAAGGCTAAGAATCAAATATTGCACTAATGTTTCTGGACATAATCAATTTCTTTCTCATGTACCATGACTCTTACTTTCTCCTGGATCAATCCTATCAGCATTCACACATGGTTTTTGTCTCCTTTCACTAACCCTCCTTTGACCTCATATTCTCCTCCAGGTTTCTAAGAGGTGAAAAAAAAAAAGGGAAAAAAAATTTGCAAAAGTTGTTAACACCTGCTGCCTGTGCTTCCCAGTCTCCAATTTATTTTTCCAGTCTTTCCTATCTGGTTTCTGCCAACCACATGCCAAGGATATTACTCTTGTTAAATCTGCAGAATGCAAAATCAATGAGCAGTTCTATGTCCTAGCCTTATGTGGGAGTCTCTGCAGCACTCATCAGGACTGGGTCAATATAACAAAGTGGTTTATGTGGGAGCAGGAAGCCACACTGCACAGATTGGGATGTCAGCTCTACTGCTTATTCAGACATCCTCCTCTGACCGTCATAGTATCTTTGTTGTTCGTTGAAAGTTTATTTGTTTTCTTCCCCACTTGGAGTCTTTGTACTCGTTCTTTTTGCTTAGAATGTTCCTTTCTGTTTTGTCTCAATGAGATGAGCCAGACACCTCAGTTGAGAATGCAGAAATAATCTGCCTTCTGCGTTGATCTTGCTAGGAGCTGCAGACAAGACCTTTTCCTATGTGGCCCAAAACATATGAAAACAGTAATAAAACTAAAGAGCTTCTGCACAGCAAAACAAACTATCAACAGAGTGAACAGGCAACCTACAGAATGGGAGAAAATTTCTGCAATCTATCCATCTGACAAAGGGCTAATATCCAGAATCTACAAAGAACTTAAACAAATTTACAAGAAAAAATCAACTCCATCAAAAAGTGGGTGAAGGATATGAACAGCCACTTCTCAAAAGAAGACATTATGCAGCTAACAAACATATGAAAAAATGCTCATCCTCACTAGTCATTAGAGAAATGCAAATCAAAACCACAATGAGATACCATCTCACACCAGTTAGAATGGTGATCATTAAAAAGTCAGGAAACAACATGTGCTAGAGAGGATGTGGAGAAACAGGAATGCTTTTACACTGTTGGTGAGAGTGTAAATTAGTTAAACCATTGTGGAAGACAGTGTGGCGATTCCTCAATGATCTAGAACTAGAAATACCATTTGACCCAGCCATCCCATTACTGGGTATATACCCAAAGGATTATAAATCATTCTACTATAAAGACACATGCACATGTATGTTTATTGCAGCACTGTTCACAATAGCAAAAACTTGGAACCAACCCAAATGCCCATCAATGATAGACTGGATAAAGAAAATGTGGCACATATACACCACAGAAAACTATGAAACCATAAAAAAGATGAGTTCATGTCCTTTGTAGGGACATGGATGAAGCTGGAAACCATCATTCTCAGCAAACTAACACAAGAACAGAAAACCAAACACCACATATGCTTACTCAAAAGTGGGAGTTGAATAACGAGAACACATGGACGCAGGGAGGAGAACATCACACACCAGGGCCTGTCGTGGGGGTTAGGGGGCTAGGGGAGGGATAGCATAGCATTCAGAGAAATACCTAATGTAGATGATGGGTTGATGGGTGCAGCAAACCACCATGGCACATGTATACCTACGTAAGAAACCTTCACATTCTACACATGTACCCCAGAACTTAAAGTAAAAGAAAAAAAGAAACCCACAACCCCCCACCAAAAAAAAGAGAAAAAGCTCATCATCACTGGTCATTAGAGAAATGCAAAGCAAAACCACAATGAGATACCATCTCATGCCAGTTAGAATGGTGATCATTAAAAAGTCAGGAAACAACAGATGCTGGAGATGTGGAGATGTGGAGAAATAGGAACACTTTTACACTATTGGTGGGAATGTAAATTAGTTCAACCATTGTGCAAGACAATGTAGCAATTCTTCAAGGATCTAGAATCAGAATTACCATTTGACCTAGCAATCCCATTACTGGCTATATACCCAAAGGATTATAAATCATTATTCTATAAAAACACATACACACGTATGTTCATTGCAGCACTATTCACAATAGCAAAGACTTGGAACCAATCTGAATGCCCATCAATGATAGACTGGATAAAGAAAATGTGGCACATATACACCATGGAATACTATGCGGTCATAAAAAGGATGAGTTCATGTCCTTCGCAAGGACCTGAATGAAGCTGGAAACCATCATTCTCAGCAAACTAACACAGGAACAGAAAACCAAACACCGCATGTTCTCACTCATAAGTGGGAGTTGAACAATGAGAACATATGGACCCAGGGAGGGGAACATCACACACTGGGGCCTGTCAGGGGGTGGGGGCTAGGGGAGAGATAGCATTAGGAGAAACACCTAATGTAGATGACGGGTTGATGGGTGCAGCAAACCACCATGGCATGTGTATACCTATGTAACAAACCTGCATGTTCTGCACATGTACCCCAGAACTTAAAGTAGAATAATAACAATAATAAGAATAAGAAGAAAGCTCCTTTCCCATGCCCTCGCTATCCTTCATTTCTCTGCTCACATTAATTCCCCTCAGAGAGGGCTTCCCTGTCCTCCCTTGTACATTAATCTTTTTTCCCCTGTAATTTCTCTATCTGTCCCTGAAGCAAGGTCCATGGGAGTCATGGCTCGGCCACACTCTGACTCCATGACCCGGGCCAAGTGTAGAACTTCTTCGCACTGCACTTTTCTCTTGCATACATTACCATGACGCCCACCACAACAGACTGCTGTAAGCATCCAGTGAGTTAATGCAGGCAAACTGCTTGTTACAGGGCTTGCCACATAATCAGCTATTGTTATAAGAAAAGTCCACACTCGCTTTTCCCTTCCCAGGTATAACTAAAAAATCTGCTGTAGTTAAAATTGCCTACTTGTCTCTTCTAGAGAAAGATCTCCAATAACTGGAACAGATTGCCATAACTGTTGGGAAAATAAAGTTATTCTTTTTAGAGATGGTCACACTAGAGAAAGAAAAAGGGTAAACAGGTCTCAAAAAAAAAAATTAGAAATGAGACTTCCATGTGCCTTTTAATAGAAGTGTTATTTAACTTTTATGGGTGTGTCATAGAGAAGACACTAGTTTCTGCCCGGTGAGCTTACCAACAAAATAAAATAAACAAACAAGGGAGGCAGTGGGCCATTTGATAAACCTTCTCAGAAGAATTAAAATTAACTGGCTGTGTTTGTTCACTTTTAACTTCTATCTGGGTTGAGCTTTAATTTCTGCCTGAGCACATGCTACCCTTTTTATTATGAATTTTTCCCTGAAGAAACATGTGTCCTAGTCTTCTCTCTCTCTCCTGCGTTTTCTCATAGAACTTGTGATCCCAGCATATGAAGAGGTGTGTGTAAGGCCGTGTGGCATTATGGCTAAGCACGAAGCTGTTATCAGACCATTCTAGTTCTATCATTTGAACACTGCACAATCCAGAGAGATTTTCCTAATGTGTTAAACCTCATTTTGAAACTAAGGAAAATATTGTCACCCATCCCATAGAGTTGTGAAAAGGTTTAAATTAGATGACTCATGTAAAGCCCTTGAAGCTCACCTGGTCTGGAATAAGCAATGGTTCAATATATGATTGCTTTCCTCTGCCCCCATATCATTAGGATGTGTCTGACTATGATGTTTACCATTACTAGAAGCATCATCCAGGAGGGCTCTCTCTTCTCTCCAGTATTGTCACTTAGCATTCCAGTTTCTGACTCTTCCTGAAACTTGGATGACCATACTTCATGGAAGACATCCAGGGAGAGACTGGGCTGCCCTTCTTGGGGAGGTGGAAGAATAGAGAGTGAACCATGTACGTATATTTGAAGGTCTCTTCCACCTTTGCAACTCAAAGACAACAAAAATCTGAACACTGGTGATGAATACATCAGCTGTTTAAAAATCTACTTCATGTCTTGATTTCTTCCTCCTTGCAAATTTTGAACTACGCCTAACTAACCAAATGACCCTAGGATGGTTGGGAAGAGCTTGGTGTCTTTCTGTCATAGAAGAGACATGTGAAGGCAGATTACATCAGCTCTAAAGTTCATTAGAGCACCAAGAAACCATGATCCTTCTTCCCTTGCTGGAAACAAACAAAAGAACAAGACAATGTGCTTGTGTATTTTTTTAGTCCTCTAACTGAACTCTCAAACTGTGGTTAATCATACTCTGTTTTTTTTTTTTTTTTTTTTTCCCAATCCATCATTCTCTGATTATTACCTTCATGGAAGAGTCCCTCCGTGGTCCCCTCCTCTCAAGAATGAAGGGAGTGAGGCCTCGCTGCAGCCCATCACTCTGCCCATTGAATACATGAAGACCCAGGGTCTTTGGTTGATAACTGTCGCTTGCAGACCAAGCTGAAGCAAGAGTCTAACCTTATATTACAAGTGAAGACCCTTGTCAGAGGATGAGTTCTCTAGGCAGAGCCTTGTTTGAAAAAGACAAATACCCCACTTCAACTGACTGAACTCTTTCCTGATTAACACTGGATAAATATGGAGACTATTACTTAGATACCACATGCTGGGAAGCAAATGTGATAATTATTATCTGTCAATCTGCAAAACCCTGTGCCCACCCCCAAGCCCAGTCTCAACTCCAGTGAAATGCTACCATTTCAATCTCATCTGCGAGAGAGGCAAATGGAGAGAGGACAATGACTATGGAGAAAGCTGAGAGCACCCCAGCTGTCAAAGCATGTGTGGGAGGCAGCGGATGGTTTGGGTGTCATCACATTAGCAATCTCTTGAATGAAGGGAAAAATGAAAAGGAAGTCTGGCTGCTTTGCGCCTTGAAAAGGAGCAGCAGTTGAAAGCATTAAAATTAGATGCCATTTTGCTGAAGATCATGATTATTTAAAATGTCAGTTGTTTTCCCTAAAACTATCATTTATGATGGAACACAGTGAAGAATATCAACATAACCAGAGATTGAGCCTTTTCTACATGTCACAGAGTGATGAAAAATGCACTATTTCAGATGGTGCTGAGGGCTCACAATGGTGGCGGGTGTGTGCTCGGATGTGAACATGTACGCATTTCCAATGCTGCTCTGAATTCCCCTCTCCTTATTAGGAGAGCTGGCCTTCAGCCCACCACACAGGCTGGAGAAAACGGGGTGGGGCGGGGGGGACTTTCCATGGGTAGAGAGGAAGGAGAAATTCAGCAAGACACAGTGAAACACCAAATGACACGGTCCCAAAGAGATATCAGGAGCCAGTGTATAAAGGTGATGATGATGTTGATGGTAATAACAATAGCTAGCATTTACATACTGTTGAGTGTAGTTCTAATTTTATTTATGTGAATCCATTGAATGCTTACCATAGCCTCATGAGTTAGAAAACTTTTTTTTTTTTTTTTTTTTTGAGAAGGAGTTTCACTCTTGTTGCCCAGGCTAGAGTACAGTGGCATGATCTCAGCTCATTGCAACCTCCACCTCCTGGGTTCAAGCGATTCTCCTGCCTCAGCCTCCTAAGTAACTGGGACTACATTCGTGAGCCACCACACCCAGTTAATTTTGTATTTTTCGTAGAGGCAGGGTGTCACCATGTTGGTCAGGCTAGTCTCGAACTCCTGACCTCAGGTGATCCACCACCTTGGCCTCCCAAAGTGCTGGGATTACAGGCATGAGCCACTGAGCACAGCCCAGAAAACATTTTCAATCCCCTGTTTACAGATGAGTAATCTAAAGATCAGGGCAATAACTAGCCCAAGGTCAAGTGATGGTGGGGACTGGCTCTGGGAGTTGGCTCCAGGGTTTATACCCTTATCTTCCTAGTTGGATGCTTCTCAGAGTAATGGTCTGGATAAGCACAATGATTAGTGTGAAATAGCAGTTGGCTCATAAACAGGGAACAGTCAGGGCAATTACCAGAGAAATACCCAGGTGTAATGAGGGGTACAGCAGGGGGCTGCAGCATGGAAAAGGCCAGGTGGGCTCCGACAATATGAAACCCAGGAGGTAACAGAGCCAAACTGTGAGTGACCCCAAGGAGCCAGCTAGAGCATGCCTAGCGTGTGCATATGAGCACAGAGTCCTAGGATGCATCTTTTTGTCAAGAATATCTTATTCATTTTTGTTTGTTCAACACTGTCATTTCCTTCCAACCACAGGACCTGTGCACATTCTGTTGTCTCCTCCTGTAATGCTTTCACCAGAGGATCTTTCCCTGACCATCCAGAATACTAGTTCAGCAGGCCCTTTCCCCTTCTTAACACTCAATACCATGGAAAAGTAATTTATATGTAGTCATTGTTTTTGTTGTCTCTTCCAATAAAATTCAAGCTTCTAGAAAACATATGCTATATCTATTTTTTAAACATCAATTATCCAAATTCTAGCACATGCAAATAGAATTACTAGTAATAATAGTTGTGAATACTTTTTTACTGTCGCATACTCTGTTCTAAACGTTTATATATATTATGTTTGAAATCCCTACAATAGTTCTATAGGAGAGGTATTTTATGATTTCTCTTTACAGTCGGGGAAGCTAAGTCATGAAATTTTTAAATCTTATTGATGTACATAGTATAGCCAAAATCTGAATACAGGCATTTGGGCCCCAATGTCTACTCTTTTAACTTCACTTAAGTAAACTGTCCTTTCTACAGAGCCTCAAGTAAAATGTATTAAACGGAGAGATGAAGGAATGAATTGATGTCTTCATGATGGGCCAAAATAATGTCTTGTGAGGTTCAGTGGCTATGACAGAACCCAACCTGGGAGGAAAACTCTGAAGAATTCTAATCACAGTAACTCTCCATAGAGAAAGGAAGCTGACTCTACTCCTTAGGTAGGACTTGGCCTTGGGAGAGTCTGAGGTAAATCTAAACCTAAACCAGACAAAAGTCTCAAGGACCATAGCTCAGACAGATCATAGGGTGATTTAACTGCACTGTTTTTCTTGTTCCTTTGCAATTTCTAGATGTTTTTCAGCATATATATATTGGGTTTTTTTGAGACGGAGTCTCGCTCTGTCACCCAGGCTGGAGTGCAGTGGTGCTATCTCAGCTCACTGCAACCTCCGCCTCCCAGGTTCAAGCGATTCTCCTGCCTCAGCCTCCTGAGTAGCTGGGATTACAGATGCCCGGCACCATGCCTGGCTAATTTTTGTATTTTTAGTAGAGACAAGTTTCACCATGTTGGCCAGGCTGGTCTCGAACCCCTGACCTCGTGATCCACCTGCCTTGGCTTCCCAAAGTGCTAGGATTACAGGAGTGAGCCACCACACCCGGCCTTCAGCATCAATTATTAAGGAACAAATGGAGACCACTCACATGACTAATACCTTGAGTGCGAATATTTTCATCAAATTAAGCAGAGCTGTGATCATGTTGATTAATTCATCCACCTATCAGTCACTGAGAAACCCTTCTGTATCAAGCCCTCCATGAAGCAGACAAGAAGACAGGACTAGATGTACAAAATATTTATTGGGGAAATAAATCTCTTCATAGGAACACCTGTAAAGGAGAAAGGGGAGAGTGAGCAGGAATAAGTTGGAAGAGGATTCAGACTATGATGTAGGGTCTTCACCTTTGAAAAGAAAGAAGGAAGAAAGAAAATGGGGTATGAAGAGGCTTGGGCCACAGAGCAACTCTGAGAAAGTCTCAGCCAGGTCTGTGGGGAGTCCATGAGCAGGAGTGGCTCATTAGAGGAGTCCCAAAGATAGTAGCCCCACTATGCTTGAATAGTGACTGGGAACAGTGTAGGTAAGTGAACATGGCCTCAGGTGACTGCTGCAGTGGATCTGAGGATAAGGTTTGGCAGCTGGAGGCTGTCAATCCATTGTGCTTTCGGTAGCAGGTCCTCTTGCAGGGAGCTCTGAGTGACGCAACTCCATGGCCTCTACGCTGCATTCTTTAATGCTTCATTCATGTGCCACCCCCTCTTTGAAGCTCTCCCTATTCACCCCATCTGGCAATAAACTCTTCCTCTAAAACTTTTGGCACTTTCATCTTGTGTTTTGCCCCTTCATGTATCATATTAAATTTTAGTTTAATTGTGTATGAGAAAGTTCATGATGGGGGTGGGGCACTCTAACCTGCATGTTTATATTGGCTATTCTCAAATTTCAAAACTCACAGCGACATCTGGACACCCATGGCCTTTGCAGAGAAACCGCAATGAGAACTTTGACAAAGAGATCATTGAAATGCTTTTGGTGCCATCCTAATGAATATTGCTCTTGGGGTCCTGAGTAGGCATGCTGAGTAAAGGCAAAACATATGTCCCTCCATGTATGGTGTTCAGGATTGATTGGGAAGGGCATTTTTAAGTGGCACATAGCATGTGGCCAATGCTGTCCCTTGAGGAACTTGTTCTTAATCCTTGGCAGACAGGATATCACACTGGAAGGACCAGCTTATCTTTGTGTTCTGTAATGAAGCAGCTACTTATCAACCAGACCCTCAAAAGCTGACCAAAAGAGCCCACACAGCTTAAGCCTTTCCTGCCTCAAATCTGGATTAAGAACTACCTATATGTGTCCCACTGGGTAAAAGTAGAAAAAGCTAGGTGGGAGGCTGGAGGAGTCCTCAGGGATGGGAAAATCATATTTACTAGCTGGTATTAATCCATAGGCTTCAAGTTCAGCTTTAGGTAGAAAATTTATCCTACTAGTCACTGGTTCCCTGCTCAAATATCATACTCCTGAGAATAAATGTCTTTCCTCTCTGCTCTGTTGACTGATGTGTGCTGTGCTTTCAAGTACCAGTTCTGCTGGTTTCTCAGTTGTCTCTCCTCATCAGAGAATACAGTGTTGCCTCGGACCAGCTAAAGCATTAGGCTTGCTACCCGCAAAAGACCTTACAGGAACCAGCAACTTATCTTTCTTTATTTCTGAAGGAAATTTCATACCCTCATTCCCTATCACCAGCATATAGCCTCTGACACTTCCACCCACTTATGAACCTCTGCTTTTGTGGATCGTAACTGGCATTGAGACACTTCTGGTACACCATGTCTATTCCAGGGAAGCACTGCTGTCTTTTTACAACAGCCAGTTATGGGGGAAAATTGAATTTTAGGGTGGAAAAGCCTGGTCATAGGAAGCTATAATTAACTCTAGAATTGACCGCCTTTCCTGTTATATATTTTCATATTATCATGCACATTCCTTGTAAGGCAGTTGTCACAATTTTAATTATTGTTGTAATTATAGAGTAATGCTTCCCTCTACTTTAGTGGCTTCCTAAGATCTTGCTGTCTTGTTCACTGCCGTATCCCCAGCTGCTGCCATAGGCCACGGCACATAAAAAGAAGCAATTAATATCCGTTCAGTAAATGGATGAATAAATTAATGAATGAAAGTCAAAGGATCTACTGAGTAAGGTTAAACTCACACTTTGAAATTAGAAATCTCTACTACGTAGGTTTTGGTACCAACCTATATACAAATTCTAGAGACTGTTCAGTGTATCCTGGTAGCCTCTGAGTTCTCCTCTGTAAAAAAGCTTTTGAAATCATCTAGCTATGGCGTTTATCACCCCAATAGAGGCTAGGGTTTACTTAGTCTATTGAACCAACTTGTTTTGTATAAGATTCTAGTGTGTGTGTGTGTGTGCGCGCGCGCGTGTGCATGCACACGTGTGTGTCCCTTTCTAATATTTTACAAGTTTGGAAGCAGTTTACAGAAAATGACCTCTAAGTCAGCTCAAAAGTTACATTTGTATTAGAACTTAGGCTTGCCATGTTTCTGACTTTGTTCAGCTTTGTTTCTATCCTAGATGATGTTGAATTTGTCCCACACTATAGGCGTGAAAACAACTACTTCCTGTTTTAGAAAGCTATTAGGCTAAACATATGTGTTTGCTCAAAATATATGTTTTAAATACTAAGCCTCTATCAGTTAATTTCTTCTTTAAAAAAGCTTTGCTTCCTTCTAACACGCTGGTTGTTGATCCATCTGTTAATGAAAATGAAGACAGTGCTATTGCTCACTGCTGTGCTGGTCAGAGAGTTGTGCCTGAATTCTTGACATAATTAATTGTTTGGTCTTTGTTATGGCATTGGAAGTATTTTAGCTAGCTCCTCAAGTTTTAGAAACTGTTTTAATTCTGAAATAATTTTAGATGAACACAGAAGTTGCAAGAATAGTGCAGAGAGTTCCTATGTCCACTTCATTTGGTTTTCTCCAGTGAAAGCATCTTTACCATGGAAACCATTGGCACTATACTAATAACAAAACTACAGATCATATTCAGAATTCACCAGTTTTCATGTAAACTCATTTGTGTGTGTATAGTTCTGACATTTTACTCCCTGTATAGATTCATGTAACTGCCAGCACAATGAATATCACCTCTTGATAGTTACATATTCCTCCAACATTTGAAAACCTCCCATCTGTTCTCCATCTTTATAATTTTGTCATTTTGAGAATGTTAAGTCATATAACAAGCAACCTTTTGAGACTGGTATTCTACTTCTGAGTTTACTGACCTTGAGAATAACCCAAGCTGTTTTATATATCAATGATTTTTTCCCTTTTTACTGGCTTAGTAGTATTCCATTGTATGAATGTATGTGTTTGTTCAGCCATTCATCCCTTGAAGGGCATTTAGGTTTTTCCAAGTTCGGGGCTAGCACAAACGAAGCTGCGGTTTTTAATTTTTATGAATGAAGCTGGACATTTGTAACAATGTTTATGTGCAAAATGTTTTCATTTCTGTATGGTTAATCCCAGGAGTTGAGTTGGTAGTTCATATAAAATGCATTTTTTAACTTTATAAAATACTGCCAAACTTTGTTCCAGGATAGCGATACCACTTTGCATTCTCATCAGCAAAGTCTGAAAGATCCAGTGTCTCCACATCTTTAATAGCACTTGGTATGGTCAGCATACACATTTTTAATTTTAACTATTTTATCAGGAATGTACCCTATTTAAAAAGTTTTTTTTTTTCCCAAGAATCTGAGATAAAATGCATTTCTCCATTGGACAGAGTCACAACAGAACCAGCGTAATACAGTGAAACTTTCCTTCAATAGCTATGGCAGAGCGAGTTAATGTTTTTGCACCAAATGTCAAATGGGTATTACAGAATTCTGTAATTTATAAAATATTATATACATGAATTATTTTCTCATATTATCACTCACAAGAAACATGTAGGGAGAAATTAGAGGATAACTGGATTAACTAGATATAAGACTTTTTGAGTGACAGGAAAGATATTTTCCTAACTGTAGAAATTGAGAAGTCATCAGAAAGGTAATATAACCAAAGCTAGTTTTTTGGAAGATCCACGTAGTTTCGCTGTGGTAGCTGGACTAAATGGAAAGGATGGTAGAGTGGAAACTGAACAAGCATGCTTACAGAAACTTCATAAAAATGTATACAAGGCCAGAGGTAGAAAAAAAAAATAGGATGCAGGAAGAACATGTTGTGAAATAAGAACTTATATATCAAGGGAGTCATGAGATTTAGGATGACTCTAGGGTTATTAAAACAGACATAAGAAAGTCAGAATTAAAAGCTGGTAAAAACAGAGTGGTAGTGATAATTAAATCAACCAGCACTAGCAACACCTGGCTGTACTAAGTGCTTTCTTTGGTAATCTTTACCATAGTCCTACAAAACAAGAACAATCAGCTCTAACTACAGATGAGGAAACTGAACCTCACAGATGTCAATAATTTGTCTGAGATCAAACAACAAATAGATTTCTCTTTCTATCTGTGTAATGCGACAGTAGTGCTATCAATATGATTATTGAAATATTAAAATAAGATCATATCTACAAACTTCTAAGGGCCATATAAATATTATCTAGTATTGTTTTGGCAATAATTCTTCTCTAAAGATTGGATGTACCAAAGGTTTCCAGGATTTAAATAACGGGTACAATTTCTCTTCAGAAAAAAGATATTACCACACAATAAATATTTTCTACATTCAAAGTAAAAGCTCTTTGGGTTTCATTCCAAGATCTCCCATCAGAGACCTTAATTTAAAAATGAATATGACAGGGAACTCAGAATTCTTTTAATTTTCCATCAATTATGTATAATATAAATGTGCATATAAACAAACGTTGCAGTAGAAAAATAATACTTTATCCTCATTTTTCTAGAGTGTCAAAAATGATAAATTTGAATATTTGTGGTAAACACTCAGCAAAAATGTCAGAAACATTACTTCCGCAAGCTAGTGTCTCATTGTCAGCTCTTTGTAATCAGTTTAATTTTTATCGAGGAAAAGCAACAATCACAAATCAGCCTTCTTGTGTCCTTTGAATTCTTATGGCTGCAAATGAGGCTTCTAGCCATGTCAATTTCATTTTGCAAAGGCAACATGTTGAATCATTAATTACCTAAGAAGGTACTGAATCCTTATCTCCTTCTGGTAAAAATATATGTGTGTGTGTGTGTGTGTGTGTGTGTGTGTGTGTATAATATGTATACATACAAATCAGATTGGAACCTGGGGCTGTAAAGTCATCTTTTCTTAAAATGCCATCTGCCAGATTTCACTTCAGAACATCTGCAATCTTTAAAGGTGAGGGAAGGAGAGACGAGTAAGGGCAGTGAAGCATCAGAGTGTCAAGCTGTCTTATCATAGTAGCCTGTGCTGTTCCCTCCTCCCTAGTCTCACCAGCTCCAGGCCCCCTTGGATTACTGACACAGCCAGCTATCTCATCCCCTGCACTGTCAGCAGCCCTGTCTGCTCATAAATCTGAGCAGCCAGAACAGTCACTCCATAATGCCTATCTGGCCACGTTTCTTTCTGACTCATAATCTCCCGAAGGCCTTCCATGCCTGTGATGTCAGGGCTCCCTAAAAGGACAGCAAGGTGCTTTCCACTCAACCCCCACATACCTTGTCAGCATCCTCTCTCACTATCATCTATCTGATAAACCATGCTCCTGCCATGTGTAATTATGTAAAGTCACTTTAACTCTAGGCTTATTATTTTAGTAATCTCTGCCTGAGGCAAAATTCATGACTCAGTTTATGTTTTACCTCTTCTAAGTCTTCCATAACCTTCTCTCCGACTACCAATCACCATTTTTCATTCACCTCAATCATGAGACTGAACATGGTGCCCTGCAAATTGGTTTCAACAACCTTTGAGAGTGATTGCATGTTATTATAATTGTTCTTTGTCTTTTTTCCACCCTCCAATAGTTTGTAAGATGCATGTAACAAGGCAGAAAAAGGAAATATCATGTCATATTTGACAGCATAACTGTAGTCCCAGTGTTACATATGTAGTTGACAGGGAAACAAATGTCATCTATGAAGGTATTTGAAATAAAAGAGAGGAAGAAAGAAAGGAAAGAAGGGAGGGAGGCGAAGAGAAAAGAAGGGAGGGAGGGAGGGAAGAAGGAAGGAAGGAAGGAAGGAAGGAAGGAAGGAAGGAAGGAAGGAAGGAAGGAAGGAAGGAAGGAAGGAAGGAAGGCAGGCAGGCAGGCAGGCAGGCAGGCAGGCAGGCAGGCAGGCAACGGAAAGGAAATAAAAAATCATGTTAAAGACTAAGGTGCAGTGGGTGGGCTGGATGTCCATTCTACTCTTAATTCTTCTCTCATCACTATGTTGAGAGTCCTAATAAATGCTTATACTATTTGAGCATAAGTTTTGCATCTTGAAAATTAGATGAAAATAATTCCTAGGATTCATTTTAACTTGAAAATTCTGATTCTCTAACTCATTATTGGCATCCTCAAGGTAATTTTAGCAGCAGAAAAAGGCTGGACTTCTGGTGAAGGTGGACATGCCTATCTCACTGTTGGAGCTCAGGAGCTGCCTCACCACACAATCTTCATTTAGCTCTACCCTGGCACAAAAAATCTTTCTCTCTTTTTTTCTTTTCTTTTTTTTTTTTTTTTTTTTTTTTTTTTTTTTTTTGAGACGGAGTCTTGCTCTGTCACCCAGGCTGGAGTGCAGTGGCATGATCTTGGCTCACTGCAACCTCCGCCTCCCGGGTTCAAGTGATTCTCCTGCCTCAGCCTCCCGAGTAGCTGGGACTATAGGTGCCCACCACCACGTCCGGCTAATTTTTTGTATTTTTAGTAGAGACAGGGTTTCACCATGTTAGCCAGGATGGTCTCCATCTCCTGACATTATGATCCACCCGCCTTGGCCTCCCAGAGTGCTGGGATTACAGGTGTGAGCCACCAGGCCCAGCCTCTACATATTTATAATAAAAAAAAACCTGCACGCTAATGCTGGCATTCTGAATGTTCTGCATTTCTCACCATTCTGAAACATGACCAAGCCTTGTCAAGGTCTTTCCAATACTCCAAAATGTCTAATAACTGGGACTACATCTGTAGAAGACCAAATCTCTCCTTAGAGTTTGACATTATACCACATTTGTACATTCAACACATATTTATTAAGGGCTTGTTCTATGACTAATACTATGCTAGGCACTAGTGGTATGATTAAAAATTAGACATAATTCTTTCTTACATAAAGCTTTAAGTCTAGTTGGAAGACTAAACAATGCTATCTATCTTAATCATTTTTGTATTATAACAGAAAGCCCAACTCAACATGGATAGGAAAAAGAAATGTATTGGCTATAACTGAAGAGACTGTCTGTCGGTCCAGTTCAGACAGAGATTGATCAAGGTTCTCAAATGATAATCGTAAAGAAAGGACACACACACACACACACACACACACACACATATATTTTCCTTTCTCTTTCTTCACTACATGATGGCTACTTCAGCTTCAGCTCCTACATTTTTCCTGATTTATGTCGACAGGAAAGAGAATGCTACATCTCCAGAAACTTTTTTTTTAAGGCCCAGAATTGAGTTTCATTATGCTACACTGTCCTGATTTGAAGTCAGAGGCCCATCCTGGAAGCAGTTACCATGAGCAGAGGGGAGGATGCAATGTTGGTTTTAGTCTCAGTCATATGATCCTGCCCTGGAGCCCTGGGCTGAAGTCAGCTTCACTTAAAGCTTATGGGCTCTCAAAAACTAAATTGCGCTTCTCTTTCCCCAAAAAGTAAGAGGGGATATGGGCAGCAAAACCCCAAAATTTGCTTTAATATAACTTAAATGTTGGCAAATGATATGAGAGAAAAGAATAATGAGAAAATCAGAGAAAATATCTGAGAGAGCATGGCCTGGGAAACTCACCCTGAAGAAGTGATCATTCCACAAAACAGGATCTTTCAAAGGACAATAAGGAAACAGCCATAAGGCCATCCATGGGAATAGTATTTCAGACATGGAAAATAGTACAAATGCCTGAGTCTCAGAGGAGGTTGGTCGCTTCTGGGCAGCATGAGATCAGGTGACTGCATTGTGGTGGGATAGGAAGAAAAGGGTAAGGTGGCGGGGAAGGGGTAAGCAAGCATTCCAACATGTCAACTGCATTCTAAATATTATAAGAAGTCACTAATGGATTTATTCCTCTCAGTCCTCAATACTCCTAAGCTAATTATTCAGCAAATCTTCATATGTTATTTATTCAATAAATAAACACATTGAAGGTGTTAAGAAATAGGCATGCTTCCAGCTTTCAAGAACCTCACAGTCTAAGGAGTAGGAGGAAGCCAAGACAACAATACCACAGCGAGATATGAAGAAAAGCAGCCACACATGAGCATCTGCCAAAGCCGCCTGGAACTGCACTAGGTATGTTGTCTGCATGTTCATTAATTCCCCTACAAGCAATTTACCAGATAAGTGTCATTTTCCAGAAAGAGGGCACCCACGTATCCCAAGCTTGCCTGATGTCTCACCCATAGATTAATTGGTAGAGATAGGGTTTGAATTTAAACCTGGCTGACTTCTAATAATATTTACAAGACCTTCTTAAATGTAATAACAAAGCAGTCATTTACATTTAGTTTCTGCTAGCTTTCAAAACAGTCCAATGCTAGATAATATCTTCTCTCTAATAAGAAAAGCAACACGGCCTCAAATAAATAAACACTTTTCCAAGGTCACAGAGCAAGAGCATAGCACGGAAACCAGGATCATCTGGGTGCCAAGCCAGTGTTCTCTGTGCTGCCATGCTGCCTCCAAGATCCTAAAAAAAGTATTTTGCTGATTCAGAACAAGGAGGGTGCAAGTCCAGCTGAAGAATTGTGGAAGCTTTCTTGTTGGGGCAGCAACTTGCTGCTGAGGCATTGACTGAACCTGGGCAATCAGATTAGGGGAGATTTTAACTATGGGAGCTCTAGCAGTTCCCACTATCCCTCTCTCCCCATTCAAGGATCTCCTCAGAGGGTCCTGGAGAAGGGATTAAACACATGTCTCTGACAGGCATGCCCTTGAGGATGAACCCAGGTTAGCTGAGACCCCCACACTGTTGACAGCCTCCTCTCTTTCCCTCTTGGCTTTCAAACAAAATTAGCTCCTGACAAGAAGAGGAAAGAAGGGACCTGACAGTTTGGGCTTCTCTACCTAAAGGCTAACCCAGTTCTCACAGTGCAGTGCTCAGCTGTCCCATCAGCCGGCATCCTCTATGCCTGAGACACCCATGGGTACCCCAGGGGAAAGAAGCTGTGTCAGGACCCATGGTGGCTTGTGTCATCTCTCCTGGATTAGTCCTTCAGGGATGCACATCTTAGTCTTTCTTCCCCATAATATATGTCAGTTAACTTGCTTTGAGCATGCAATATGGTCCAAGCACTGGACTGGTACACTCAGTAAATAACACAATAGTACTTGCCCAGCATCATGGTGCTTTTAGTCATTAAACACATATCTCTGACAGTCAAGCCCTTCAGGATGGGTCCAGATTGGCTGGGGCCCCCACCCTGTTGCAAACCTCCTCACCTTCCCTGCTGGCCTCCAGGAAAAAATAGCTGAAAATTAACTGTCGGGGAGAGGAAACACCAAGAATTAGAGTTTGGTGTGATTTTCCTTATGTATGTATTTATTTATTGAAGGAGGTGTGTTAGATTCCTCAGTTGCTCCTAGAGGAGTCTATAACGCACAAGAGCTCTCTCCTGTGGACCATAAGGGCTGCAAATCCAGGCAAAACTCCTGGGTTTTCACTTCCATCTAAACCTCACAGGAAACATGTCTTCCTTTAAGTTTGCTGACAGTGCAAATTTCATAACAATTTTTTCAATACGTATTTATTACTTTGAATTATAAAATAATCTGTTTAAAGGGCACATGTTAAGGGATCGTGCATTTTGGGAAACAGACAGAGCTGGTGCCTGTCACATAGGCATGCCCCTCTCCCTTGGAAGTCACTCTAGTGCCCGCAGGGAAAACTTCCAACTGCTTGGTTTGGATACCAGACCTTCTGTGTTCTTGAATCCTGGTCTGTATTTCTAGCATCACTTGCCACCACTTGTCCAGGCTTCTGGGCAGCTCCCACACCGTCTTCAGTGCTGTTCTCCCTATCAAGACTGCCTTATCCTACCGTTCTCAAAAATGGGTTGTTCTATGATCCCACTTAATAGCACGCACTATGTAAACCGTGCCCTGAATCCTTCAGGCAAAATTTATGGGTCTTGCTGTGATCCTGAACCAGCTCTTCATGGTGCTAATAGGACACTTATCACAATACAGCCCAGGTAGGTGTATATGTGCCCATCATCATCCGTGACTCCCCCATCCTCTACATGTAGCACAAGGCCTTGCTTTGCTCATGGAAGGTACATGACTCAATGATTACATTCATGGTAAAATGTAAGATGGTGGATTTCGTAGAGCTTAAGTTGCAGGGCAGCAGCCTGACAAAAGCACAAGGGAGAGAAAGAAAAGGGGATTGGTGAGGGACATTTGTTTAGCTAAATACAATTGTGTTGGAAAATCCCTATAGCAAGCCTCCGGGTCTTCCTTTCCCATCTACACATGGCTGGAGGTCAATTTCTTAGAAACAGAAAAGTGAACAATAGTGAAAAAAAAAAAAATAATAC
The DNA here is from genome assembly GCF_049350105.2 of Macaca mulatta. NCBI lineage: Eukaryota > Metazoa > Chordata > Mammalia > Primates > Cercopithecidae > Macaca > Macaca mulatta. The sequence continues at coordinate 13,633,147 of NC_133410.1, forward strand.
CAGCCAGCATAAAAATTGAGCTATATGGTTTTCATACTAATAACATTTTTATCACAGATGTAATATATGCCCATTATAGAAAATTTAGAAAACACTAACAAGCAAAGAGGAAAAAAAAAAAAAAAAGATGGCATTATTTCCACCACAGAGAAAAAGCCACTATCAATTATTTAGCATATACTTTTCATATTTTTGTCTTCATATGGTATCTAAAATATATATTCTATTCTTGCTCCCTATCCCTCTGATATGGTTTGGCTGTATCCCCACCCAAATCTAATCTTGAATTGTAGCTCCCATAATCCCCAGTGTCTGGGAGGGACCTGGTGGGAGGTAATTGAATCATGGGGGTAGGTTTTCCCTTGCTGTTCTCATGATAGTAAATACATCTCACAAGGGTCCATGGTTTTATACAGGGCAGTTCCTCCGCACATGCTCTCTTGTCTGCTGCCATGTAAGATGTGCCTTTGTTCCTCCTCCTTCCACCATGATTTCGAGGCTTCCCCAGCCATATGGAACTGTAAGTCCATTAAACTTCTTTTTCTTTACAAATTATCCAATCTCAGGTATTTCTTCAAAGCAATATGAAAACGGACAAGTGCACCCTCCTTCATTTTTCTCTTCTTTTTCTGCTGTTCCTTCTTCTTTTCCTGCCTTCCACCACCTTTTCATTCTTTGTCCATATTAATATAGGGAGTTATTCAAATATAAGATTCTAAATAGTGTTTGCAGAATGCCACCTTTTGTGTAAAATCCAGGGATAATAAGAATATATAAATTTGATTTTGCTTATATTTCTATCAAGGTTCTAGAAAGACACATAATAAAGAAATAAAAGTGGTTGCTGATTGGAGTGAGCTGGGGCAAACTAGATGGATTAGGGCAAAAGTAGAAGAAGAATTCTTTCTTTTCACCAAGTATCATTCTGTAGTACAGATGCTCCTTGACTTACAATGGGGTTACATCCTGAGAAACCCATCATGAGTTGAAAAGATAGCTAAGTAGAAAAATGCATTTAATACACCTAACCTTCCAAACATCATAGCTTATCTTATCCTACCTTAAATGTACTCAGAACACTGTACTTTGATTTTGCATCAGATGAACACAGTTCCTTGTAAACAAAAATCATAGTGTTGCAGGTCACACATGCTTTCCTGTACTATGCCTTTGTACTCCCTCAACTAGTGTCCTCTTGAATCTAGGTGGCATCTCAGACTGCTTGTCCAATAGAATGTGGTGGGAATGTTGCTGTGTCAGTTCTGGACATCATAGATCAGTCTAGATGCTTTCTGGGAAGCTAGTTACCATACAAGAAGTGTGACTACCTGTGTACCATCATCCTCTGGGAGCCCTCAGTTTTGCATGGGCCAAAAATATCAAAGCACTAGTCAGTCATGCATATGACTGACCATATAAAGAAACCACCAGGCATTCTGCTCTGTCACTCCTCCAGATATCACCAGCCTCAGCAACAATCTCACTGCAACCTCATCATGAGAGACCCCCAACAAGACCCTGTCCAATCAAACCACAGAAATCTGTGAGTCACAGTAATGTATTTTATTAAATATAAAAACACTTTAGGGTAGTTTAGCAAGTAAGACAACCTGAGCAGAAATACTAAAATGTAGGTAGACAAATACCATGTACCTGCTCTGCAGCATAGGGGTAAAAAACTCAGATTTTAGGTTCAGGCTGCCTGTGTTCAAATCCTGGCTCTAACCCAACTAGCTGCATGACCTTGACCAACTTTATTCACCTTTCTGTGTCTCAATTTTTCATATAATAGAGGTAATACTACCTACCTCAAAAGAGTGTTATGAGGGTTTAATAATATTTAGAATACTACCTGGCACACAGCAAATGCTCAGTATTAGCTATTATTATTATGTACCAAGAGTTATACAAAATTGTCAATATTTTTTGATATGAAGATATTCCTCAAGTAAATAATAGGCATTATTCCTGAAAATACTCTAATGGAAATTTTTGTAATTTGTTTAATTGAACCTCTATGTTCAAATTAAGATTAGACTGGATTTTTTGTTTTTTTCTCTCTGTCCTCTTTTATAAGTTATCAGGGTTATGTTTGCCTCATAAAAAGCTCTGATTTTGGAATAATTTACATAACATATAACCTCTCTATTTCTTAGAAGTTGGAATCAACTACGAAAATGCTTGGAAATTTTGCCTTTGAATTTGTCATGTTGAAAAGATGTGACAAGTTTGTAATTTATTCTAACTTTATTGGAAAGCACTAGAGTAGTTTATAAAGATGGTGTAATGCTCAAACCATTGTGAGAACATGATGGCCTTTTGCCACGTGGCATGGTACTCTGAAGGACAAGTCGAGCAACGGCATAATAGATTTTGTCACTATAGGTCTGGCCCCTTTTTATTTGCCTGCCTGAATTACAGATTCTTTTTTTATTATTCCTTGTTATTGTGAATGTCACAAAGCTACATCTAAGCATGATAGTCATGAACCTCATGGCATTCACTTGATTGGTAAGCCTCTCTGATTTAAATATTAATTATTCAACCTTATTTTGTTATTTCTGTCATTTCTCATCTTATTCTATGTATCAATTATGTTCTCTTTGTTATTTTTCTGTTATTTTTTCTTGAACAATGGAAGTATATTTGAACCAACTTCTCAAATACTGATGTATTTACTTTTCCTGCAGAATCCAGTTCTATCCACTGTCTCCATCACTTTTTTTTTCCCTTAATTCTAAATTCTTTCAATTGTCTAAAATTTTCTGGCCTTAAATCTTTATTTCATAAACATCTTGCTTCTTTAATGATTTGAAATTTCCTCAAATCTTGTTGAGAATATGAATGAATATATCCTAAACATATCTCATGGTTTTTTCTTTTTTTAATCCAGTTTTCTTTTTTAGCCCTTTTCTTGAGTTTTTCAACCTACTCTTTTCATAATCTTAGATTCCAGAAGATCAATTCACTTCCTATTGGGAGGTGGTACTGCTTCTATCAAAAATAGCACATATCTCTGTTCATAAGAACCTGATCCTGACACTATTGGCACTCTGACTCTGGCTGAGCTTAGGCCAGCCTGTCTAAGTCAGGCCTTTCAGAGAGAAGAGGAGGAGATGGTGTTGAGGACAAGCATCTTTCCCCAGCAAACCATCTGTAGTATCCTTGAGGATATGCACCCCTAAGGAATCCATTGTTTCAAGAAGAGTAGGACCCTCCAATTTAGTACCGAGAACACGTTCTCCTGGCACCTGGGATGAGGGGTAATTTAACTTTATTCATTTGTTTTTGTTTTTGTTTGAGATAGGGTCTGGCTCTGTCACCCAGGCCAGAGTGCAGTGGCATGATCTCGGCTCATTGCAACCTCCAGCTTCCTGGCTCAAGTGATTCTCCCACCTCAGCCTCCCAAATAGCTGCAAACACAGGCGCATGCCACCATTGCTAGCTAATTTTTTAATGTTTTGTAGAGACAGGGTTTTGCTATGTTCCCCAGGCTGGTCTCAAACTCTTGAGCCCAAGTAATCCACCCACCTTGGGGCCTTCCAAAGTGCTGGGATTACAGGTGTAAGCCACTGTGGCTGGCCTGATGGGAAATTTTAATCAATAGAGAAAGTCTGAAAGAAAGCCGAGCCAGCTGCATAGGTCTGGAGTTCCCATGGTAAAGTCACTCAGTTTTCAGAGAAGCCCTGATTGGAGTCAGAATTGTCATCTCCTTCCAGCTCTGCCTCTGATGACATAGGTGGTGTGGAGTGGATTACAGAGCACCAGTTTTGGAGATAGATCAGCTAGTGATCACACCCTGCCTCTGTTCCTTGCTAACTTGTGACCTCAAACAACCCTCCTAACTGTTCTGAGTTTTCTTTCATGTGTAGCTTGAAAATAATAATGGCATCACCATTTTCAGGGGAACATGAAGTATAGTAATTCACATGAAGTTTCTTATACCAATTCACTGTAGTTCTTATTCCCATCCTCTTTCACCTTACCCCTCTCCACAAAGCCTCAGGCTCCTTGATAAAAGCAAAATATTGAGCTAATCTCTTTCCAAAGTCCATTTCAGCCTGGAAAATATAGAACATTCCAGGCATCTGGGATGCTGATATTTGACATTGCCTTTCAAAGAACCAGAAGAACCAGAAGTCTCTATCACTTTGAGATATAGGTTTTCTTATCTGCCTTGAGATATTGCCTTATTCCGGTCCGAGTCTACTGATGCTAGCACCATATCTAACTCAGCCATCAGTTGTTCCTGGGGCTCCCTACCTCTCATCTAGTGGATCTCAGATCTGGTAGGGGAGTACTATACTTCTTTTCTCTTTTACAACCACATCCATCACAGACTGTCAGCTGACTATCTGGCATATTTCTAAAAGGAAGACATTATACTACAAGAAAAACGTGGGTGACTTATTATATGACAGTAATTTTAGGGGAATTACATTTTCACTTTGATATTTAACACATGATTATTTGTATTACAGAAAATGCACATAAGTAAAAAGAAAAAAAAATGAATTGTCCACAATTCTACCTTCCAGAGATTACCCTATAATATTTAGGGATAATTCATTTAAAATGATAGACTATGCTGTGTAGTCATATAATCTGTACTCTCCATTTGCAATATACTATGAACAGTTTCTATTTTAATTCACATAGGCCTACAAACCACCTTTTAAATAATTTCATTGTGTGCTTTTCTGAGATGTACAATATTTAATTTATCTAATTCATATTGATGAGATTTGAGTTCCAATTTTGAATCAAGTGTATGAAAAAATAGACTTGTATCAATATTTTTATATTTGTCCAATCATCTACTTAAGATACATTTTCATAAAAATGGAAATTCCACATGAAAAAGCGGGAGTCTTAAAGATATTGTTCATCTTTTTATACCCAGTGTATAACTATAGTATCTGGCACATAATACCATCTGAAGACATACTTGTTGATTAAATGAATTTTTTGAAGTGTAATTGTTAGGTCAGAGGGTATGCCTATTTTATATTTTTATATACATTATAAAGTTGTATACAGAAAATTTATACAAATGTATAATCCTATCAACAATGTCTGAGGGTGCCTTTATCCTTCCTTGCTCTTGACAATGTTGGGTATCAACAATATTTCAAACTTTGCTAAAATTGTAGTCAAAACTTATCTATCTCACTTTACTAATTTCTTAGATTCCCTATGATATTAAATTTTTGTTTATATTGTTTGCCATGTATGTATCTCTTTATGTATCTGTCCATGTTCTTTTGCCCCTCTTTGTACTGAGATTGTTTTTCTTTTCCAAGTTAATTTGTAAGTACCTGCTATATTTATTAAGAGTATTAATACTGAGAATGCCATTCATGTTAGACATATTCTACCGAGTGCTATTTGTCTTTAAACTTTATGTTATTTATTATACACACACATTGTTTCTATTAAAATGTTTTAATCTATTCTTCAACGGCGTGGGAAAGGGTCATACAAACCCAAATGCCTTCAGTAGCCAGGCAGGTGATAGATATGTGTTTTTAAAAAGGTGTATGTAAGACCTCAGAATATGTTGTTTCTAAGACAAATCAGAAGTGATGTGCCTTTAGGGCTTTCAATTCAGTTATTTACTTCTTTCTTTCTTTTTTCTCTCCTCATCCCTGCTTTCTTCTCTCCTTCCTTCCTTCCTTCTGTCCTTCCTTCCTTCCTTTCTCTTTCTTTCTTCCTTTCCTTTCCTTTCTTTTGCTTTTCCTTCCTTCCTTCCTTCTTTTCTTCCTTTCCTTTCATTTCCTTTCTTTCTCTTCGTGCTTTTCTTTGTTTCCTTCCATTCCTTTCTTATTTGTTGTTCTTTCCTTCCTTCTGTTGTTTCTCTTTGTTTCCTTCTTTCTTTTCATTTCCTCTCTCCCTCCCTGCATTCCCCTTCTTTTATCTCTTCTTTATTCTTAAGAAATCTCTCTCCTACCCAAAGTGAATAAATCTTTGAGCAGTATCTGAGCTGGGCATCATTAGTTTGTAATCTCTGCTTTCATAACTCCTTGAATTTTTGCCCTGCTTTAAACAATCCTCTCTATCCCAGGACTAGGGATACACACACACACACACACACACACACACACACACTATTTATATATACATAGCATATACGTTATAGATGGATATGTTATATTTAATGGATATATATACACATCTCCATCATGTAGTTTTTAATATTTTTTAAAAATTCAAACTTTAAATTCATCTGAAATTTAGGTTAATGAATGATGTAATATTAATAGATTCATTTTACTTTGTTTTCTAAATGGGTAGCCATTTGTTTCATCACCATTTTTCAAATTGTCTGTCTTTCCTAAGGGATTTTGGTGCCTGCTATTATCATATACTAGTTTCTCGTATATCCTCAATTCTGTTTCTGTATAGTCTGACTCTTCCTGTGAATGTACCTGTCTCTATTTTTATCTATGTCACCACCTCTCTATTCTATTTACTATATCTCTGTAGTAGATATCTGATAAAGCAATCCCCTCAGTCACCCTATGCAATTTCCCATACCATTTTATTCTTTTACAGAGCTTCATTGGATATCCTTATTTAGTTATTTCTCCAAATAATCTTTAAAGTAAGAATTTTGATTGGAATAGGATTAAATTGATTTTTGAGAAGACTAAACATACAAGATACTGAGTCTTCATATCTAGCAAAATAATACATTTCTCATTTTTTTATGCACTTGGTTATAAGTTTGTAGTTTTCTTCACCAAAATTTTGTACCTTTCTTCCTAATTTATAACTATTTTATATTTTTATTGTTTTTTGAATGAGGTATACATATAATATTTAATATGAGTGAAACTCATTGTTATATGTATATATATACATTTTATATATACTATATATGATACATTATATATAATATATATACAATACAATACAATATATACATACTATATATAACCTGCCAAAATGCTGACTATTAATGTTGATATCAGGCACCTTTGCCATGTATGGGATGTTAGTTGCAGTGCTTTTAGTACTCATAGGCTTATTTCATAATTTTAAATCCCATTTTTGAGCCAATCTGCCTGAATTTAAGTGACAGCTATGCTGTTTCATGACATATGATCTTCACAAAATTGCAGAACCTCAGTTTTGTTATCTCCAAAAAAGAAAGATATTACTACTTAGAGGTGGTTTGAGTGTTAAATTAATCAATATATGTAGAAGTGCTTAGAACAGTTCTTGGCATGTGGAAAACGGTCAGTGCTAACCATTATTATTAAGCACAATATTTGCTATTAGATTTTATACACATTCTATCATGCTATGGGATTTTTTTTTATTTCTACCCCATGATTATTTCTAAAATATTTTCAAAAACAAGAAGAGATATGTAATTTTATTTATAGCTTCTACAAACCTATCAGGAAGTAAAAATCAATTTTTTCTCCTATTGCAATAAAGGCTTTTTATTTTTTTTAAATGTTAAACTATCATTGAATTCCTAGCTTAAATCCTGCTAGGACACATTATGTATTCTTTTCTTTTACCAACAAGCAAAATTTGTTGCTATCTTTCATGATCATTGCATTATTGTGCAAATGTTCTAATTCTTGTGATACAATTTTGTCAGATACACTTTCCTAGAAAATTATTAGTGTTGAGCTATTCAAAATTTTAGCAAAAAAATGTAAATATAGTTTTATTATAATTCATAAACTTCCTGTTCATATATATTAGTTCCCATTTTTAAGTTCTGGTACCATATACTTCTATTTTCTATCTTGTATAAACTTTCAAAATGGGTGCCTCTTTTATGGATATATTTATGACACAACCTGGAAGAAAGGGTATTTTATAGTGAGAAAAAAAGTCTCTACATATATATAATTATAAAATATTTGCAGTGAGCTCAATAACCCCTAATTCCTTCACACTACATGCATTATTCAGCAACCTGTGCATAACAAGCTGACCAGTGACTTAATACAAATTTGTTATCATTCACCAGGCTGTGGCTTAGCTAGGCCACACATCCGGTATGGGTTGAGCTATGCTGACTGTGGCCAATAGTGCTCAGGGTAAAGCAGTCATCACTGTATGTCTCACTAAGGGTTGGCCGGATGAAGATGATCTCACTGGCTTACAAAGTAATCACAGATAGCCAACAGAAAGATCAATAATAACCAGACTTTCTTGAGGCTTAGGCTTGGAAGCAGCATAACTGCCACACTCTATTGGTCAATGTATATCACAAACCTAGCCAAGATTTAAAAGAAAGAGACGTAGTTTTTCCCTGCTTGAATGGAGAAGCTGAAAAGTCACTTTGCAGACAGAAATAGAGAATTTGAGCCATTTTGGCAATCAATCTATTCCACAAAGTAATGAAGGAATGACTTATTGCATACACTTTCCTTCTCTCTCATGCACACATAATCTTGTGATAATCTTATGTAAACTTGAACAGCTGAGATCATCTCTGAAATGTCCTATGCTGCTGTTGTCTCCCAGTTTAGTGACATCTACACTGAAAGTCTACTTATCACTGCAATGCATTTCAGTCTTGCCTGTTGCCCATATGTTTCTCAAAGTCCAAATATATTGGGACTTGTGCTTCTGGGAAGATGGAGTACGTAAACATTTTTCCATTCTTCCAATTAAGTATGGCTAAAAATAAAATACTTGTGTGTGAAACCTAAGGAAAATGTGTGCAGGACTTGTATGTGGAACACTAAAACACTGATAAAAATATTTAAAAAATTGAAATAAATGGAGAAGCATACTGTGTTCATGGATTGAAAGATAACATGGTAAGTGTACCAGTTCACCCCAAATTCATTCACAGGCTTAACATGATTCTAGTCAAAACAACTATTATCATTTGTTGTCTAATATCATCTATTTTTTACAGATACAGACAAATAATATAATTCTAAATTTTATATGGAAAGGCAAAGGAACCGGAATAGTTAAAACAATTTTGAAGAAAAATAAATAAAATAGGAGAAATCACTCTATTCACTTCTAAGATTTGTTATAGAGCTGCAGGAATCAAGACCATGGTATTTGTGGAGGAATAGACATATAGGTCAATAGAACAAAATGGAGAACCTGAAAACAGCCTCAGATAAATCCAGGTAACTGTTTTTAAATACCCAGTCTAAGATAATACTTAATCTTACAGAAATGAAAGCGTATCCAAACAAAAACCTATACATGATTGTTCATACCAACTTTACTTGTAATAGTCCAAAAATGTGAATCATCAAAAATTTTTTTCAAGAGGTGAATAGTAAATAAAATGTTGTACACCTATCACACCAATATATCACTCGGCATTCAAAAAGGAAAGAAACATTGGCATACGCCTTGGATGGATCTCAAGGGCACTGTGCTAAATGAAAGCAAAAGCCAGAGGAAAAAGGTCAATTAAAGTATAATTTTATTTATAAAGTACTACTGAAATTGTAAATATACAGAAATGAGAAACCAATGGTTACCAGGAGTTAGAGGTTTTGGGGGAGGTGAGAAGATGGAGGTGACTAAAGAGGGGTTGCACAGTGGAGATCTCTGTGGTGATGGATTAGTTCTGTACCCTGATTGTGGTGGTGGTTGCACAAATATACATATGACAAAATGGCACGGAACTATATATATGTAGTGCCAATGCTAAGTTCTTGGTTTTGATAGTGTGCTGTAATTATATGTGATGTAATTACTGGAAAACTGGGTGAGGGTATACAACTCCTCTCTGCACTACCTTTGTGAGTTCCAGTAAATCTATAATAATTTTGAAGTAAAGAGCTTTAAAGGAAACAGCAATCTTTGAATCTTGACCCTGGGAATGACTGTGGGATCCTGCTGCTCTCTTCCTCCAGAAGCCTTCTGTGTCTGCCTGTACTCTGTAGAGATCAGCACTCTTCCTCTCCAGGAGCCACATTTTCTTACTGCAATGATGGGACAGGTACTAAGATCACTTTGAAGAGTAGAGTTTCTTGATGCTTGGACCCTAAACCAACAAGTGCTCCACAGTCTCAAAGCATACATTGACCTAAGTCACACCCATGAAAGAGTCCCCTTGGAAGTAATACCACAATGAATTACTGTTTAATTGCATCTGCTCTAATTTTGTGTACTTTATACTGAAGTTTTCTGCCAAAGCTCATGTTCTTTTTGTCTTAAAGTTTGTCATGTGATGGTTTCCCTTTAAAAATAAATATTGGAGACATGACAGTTTGTAGGAAAGAACATTAGACTAGGAATAAAAACCTAAGTTTAAATCCTTTTACACTATATTATTTTAAGATTGAAAGCAAGAGAACAACTTGGTCAGCATTTAGAAAGATCACTCGGGACACCATTTGGAGAAAAGATTGGAGAGGAAGAAACTGCAGGCAATGAGAGAGCTATGGCAATAATTCAATTCAGCAAATGTAAGCCAAGATTTTCCTTTATCTTTGGTAATGCTGAATTCCGTGCCTAGAATTTACTATTCCATATCGGTCCAATTAGATAGATAGATAGATAGATAGATAGATAGATAGATAGATAGATAGATAGATGAATCAGACACTGTTGGTTGCCTACCCAACAAGAATACTTGATTTTGTTTCACCTCTTCCCCACATGACTCAGAGAGCAATCCTGATTTATTTCCCTTAAACATGACAAGCATTTTGCCATTAAAAATAATGCATTTGAAGGTGTCCTTTGACTCAGTTTTCATTATTGAGTTGTGAGGACACGTTTGCTGGAAGACCTTTCATGAAAGTTCTAGAGATACATAAACAATAGGAAGAAACAGTGCCTTCTCTTGCACTGAACATGACTAAAAGTGACTATGCAAAGGTCTCACCAATGACAAAAGTCTAATGAAGGTGGTAAAATTGAAAGATGGAAAGAACTGGGTACTTGTTAAAATTTCTGAGACGCTGAATGACCAACCCCAAAGCACATTATCCCTAGCCATTAATGAAGCCATAACATGCTTATTATTAATATTATTATTCTTTTATTCTAGGTTCAGGGGTACATGTGCAGATTTGTAATATAGATAAACTTGGGTCATGAGAATTTGTTGTACAGATTATTTCATCACCCATATACTAAGCATAGTACCCAATAGTTACTTTTTCTGTTACTCTCCCCCTTCCCAGCCTCCACCCCCATGTCATCTCCAGTGACTTTTCCCTTCTTTGTATCCATGTTTTCTCATCATTTAGCTCCCACTTACAAGTAAGAACATGCAGTATTTGGTTTTCTGTTTCTGCATTAGTTTGCTAAGGATGATGGCCTCCAGGTCAATCTATGTTCCTGCAAAGGTTATGATCTTGTTCTTTTTTATATGCCCCTTATTTTCAAAGCCAATTAAATTGAGTCTTCTGTTAGTTGCAGCCAAAAGCATTGCAGCTGATGTAAACTACTATGAACCAGACACAGTGCTATGGGTAAAAAACCAAAGTGAGGTCATCACGGGCCCTGTGTTCTAGGAGCTTGTCATCTTTTGTAAGAGTTTTCAATCTGTATTTGAAGTGTTGGAAACAATAGTTTTTTCTAGGCTGTGGTAAAATTCCTCTACATCTTGTAAGGCCTACCCAGATCCATTTCATTTTTTTCACGGATGCTTAATGCTTCTCTCATAGCACTTATTCTACTTTTTCATATCTTGCCATTAACATATATCCTCTCCTCAACACTGTAGGAGAAGAATGAAGCTATCTTGGAGTAGTGCACTGCTTCTACTTTATAGTATTTAATTGTGAGGCTAAGAATTCAGATGACAAAATCACGTATTGTCCACACATAATTGCAGCCCTGACTATAACCATGATCAGATGACTTAATCTTCTGACCCTGACTACAAGCCTACAAA